>NW_010413822.1:0-290 GCF_000710305.1 Buceros rhinoceros silvestris
ACGGCCCCCGACCCAGGGCCCCCCACCCAGGGGCACCCAACCAGGAGCACTCAGCCCATTGACACCTAACCAGTGGCACCCAACCAGGAGCACCCAACCCAAGAGCACCCAACCCCAGGGCACCGAACCCAACCAGGAGCACCCAACCCACAACACTCAACCCCAGAGCACCCAACCTGGGCACCCCGAGCCCCACCCACCCGAAGAGGTTGCGGTAGTAGTGGACGCCGGGGGCCAGCCCCCCCGGCTGGGCCAGGCTGTAGAGGTAGGCGTCGAGCTCCGCCTCGCCC
>NW_010413823.1:0-7513 GCF_000710305.1 Buceros rhinoceros silvestris
TGCGCAGCCCCCTGCCCTTCCCAGCCCCCATCCGAGGAGCAGGTGCGTACTGGGAAACTCGCCGAGTTCGGCCTGTGAACCGACCCGTGATCATCAAACAGCCCCAGGAAGGGCTGGTGGGCAGCGGCAGTTCCAGGCTGTCCTCCAGCGCTTGGTCTGTCGCTAAAGGTCAGGAGAAAATGGCAGTGGGGGCCGTGGGGATGCTTCGAGCAGGCGACGGTGGGTGAAAGCAACTGCCAGCCTGTTGAAGGTTAGTCCTGAGCCCGGGTTTCTGCCTGGTCAAGGCAGAGCCCACTTCAGTTCAGTGGGAGAGGAGGGCGGGAGGTCTTCTGTTGGCCAGGGCTGCTGGAAGGGCAGCTGAGGTCATTGGTTGTTACATGCATGAGTTTTGGTTGGGTTCTGTTTCCCCTGTTCACAAGGTTTGTGTGTTAGGAGTTCCAAGGAAAAAAAAATTCAGTTGCTGGTTTTGACTCAGAAGGTCTCCTGACTTCATTTGACTTGCCCCATCACATCCAGTGTCTCCCTAGGGAGAGCACATGATAAGAAAGAGGGAGAACACCAGGACATCCCTTTTTGCTTTTCCAACACATCTTTCCCTCTGAGTTAATAGCGAACTGGTGATCTGTGCAGCTGGGAGGCAGAGAAGGAGAAAAGAGTGGTCTGTAGAGTTGAGATAGTAATAAAATCAGTTTTAGCATTCTTTAACAATGTGGAGAAAAAAAGTCTAAAACCAAAGCATACCTTCTACTTGCCCTCCCGCTAACACCCTGAAAACGAGAAGTTTTGGCTTTGCAGGAATAAGCTGTTAGGGAAACAGAGCAAAAAGTCTTCAAAATGGGCTGACAATCACTTTTTTCAGTCCCCTTAATTGACCTACATTCATTTCAGTTTCCAAGCAATAATTCTTCTGAGTTGTTTGCTGAGAAGCTTCAGTATTATTAAATTTACCACCTAGTCCATGAAGCCTAATAGAAATTTCTGGTTTGTATCAAACAACTTTAACTATTTCTCTCTGCTGTGCTGTTTTTATGTGTGTTATATATATTTTTATGCTGTTTCCGTCACTTAAGTTTCTGTATGGTTTCTTCCTTTATCACTTGGGGACTGATCTGCAGTCATTTGAGATCAGCAGATTTCTCCCCAGTTCCAGTGAAACTAGGTTTGGGTTCATTATCACTGCATTGGGATTCCTCTTTGATGCTGGTGGCTACTTTGTCTATTCAGTAACAGGCATTCTGGTATGGTCTTATTAATTGTACACAGTCATGTCACTTGGCTCCAGGCAGAACAAACTGTTTCATCTTTGTACCACTGATGTGTCCTCTGCTCCATTAAGGACTTTTGGTTTCAACTGTCTCCTCTCCTTACGGCTCTGCTGGCAAAGAGTGGCATGAATATTCACTGGTTTGGTGCATCCTCAGCCTGTTTTGTTCAAGTCCAATATGCACTACGACAGCACAATTTCCAAATCCCTTACAGTTTCCAACATCAGAGATAATGGTTTTATTTATATGGCTCCACTGCTTCCTGCCAAAAGAAGCAAGTGGAAGGTAGATAAAAATTAATCTGATTCCTTTACTGCATTTCTGCACTGGTGAATAATAATCTTTAGAAGCCACTGCATGTGGCTGATCTACAGGAGCCCGACCAGTCTATTGCATGCTGCACATGTGCAGGTGTGACACTGAGGGTAATTTTCAAGCAAAATAATACAGAATTTTTGTCACATCCATCCAAAGTCGGCAGATGCACTGATTGCATTAAAAGTCAACAAAAAGAGTTTTACATCAGCAGCAGAATAACTTTTCAGATGCTTACCCCCGAAATAAAAGTAATAGGAGAATACATGTAGAGCCAAGTGGTTATTGGCATCTTTCCCAGTTTCTATGTGAATGCCCTGGAAGAACTGGAACAATGTTGGATGTTGAAAGAACCTGACTTTGTTGTTTGCTTACTGTTGTACCTTAATCCAACATTTACCTGACCATTTCTGTATTACTTCAAGCAATTTTCCTCAAAGGGAAAGAAAACTACCGGAAAAACCATGCTGGTTTGGGTTCCATCCTTTGAAGAAGAAAGCAGTGGTGGTGGGACAGAAGGAAAACTTAGAATAAAATGTGCAGGACAAGAGAGTTATGAGTTCTGATAGGCTATCTATGATCTATTTGACCTACTTCTGTTATTATTTTACTGTTGTGAGATATAAGTAATAGGCAATAATAAGCTTAAGATGCTTATGACACAAATAACAATATGGTAATGTCATCTATATATGCATATAGTTCTGTGTAGTACAGGGACAATATTGAACCTGCTGTAGTAAAATGAACAAGTATGTAAGTATAGCTTTGATTTTGCTTGCTATTTTATACCTTAGTAGTGCTAGCATTCCTTTAGATCATATAATAATACTTAAAATTGATGTAATTTAAATCTCCTTAGAAGCAATTTTTCAACATGGGATCATGCTTGATTCAGGATTGCAAATAAAAGCTTAGGAACTAATTTCTTTAAAAGAAAGATTCTGATCACATTCTGTCCTGCATGAGTCATTAGAAATTGTCAGTGTGATATAGCTTGTTTTAAAGAGGTGTTTTTTAAATAAGGAAAAGATAAACAATATCTTGGACAGAAGCATTTTCGGTCCTTGTGGCTGTCTAGTCATGTCTGTGACGTAATTAAGCAGAAAAATCCTAGGAAAAATGCGATTTCATTTGTGTACATGAGGGCAACATACACTAGACTCCCTTAGGATTTTGCCATGGCTTAGGCTGCTTTTTTTTTTGTTCCTGTCAGGGTACACTCACTATCTTGAAAGCCAGTTTTGGCAGCTTTGTTTTCCATACCCCAGCCTTCCCTTCTGCAATTTCAGAATTATATGTTCAAACACTTGCATGCACACTTACCTAATTTGAGCAGCTGCATGAACACAAACACTTAGTAAAAGCAATAGAAATGAGGTGTTATTGCTCTTTACTACCCTGCATCTAAAGTTTGCAAGAAACTTCACAAAGGAAGATATTTCTTGAGATTTATTCCTTTACAAGTTAAATAAATCAAATGCTTCAGTTCTGTCTTTGTGATTGTTTTTATTATTAAACATTTGTCATTACTTTTTTTTCTTTACTAGGATGTTGCAAGTTACAGGAAAGAGAAAAGCAGAAAAAGTGAAAGAAAGGTATAGAAGTGTCCCATGGACAAGTAGGAAGAAACCAATATATTTTTTTTTCAGGAGCTGCCTAAGCCTGTACCTGTAATTAGGGAACAGCTGAACAAAACAAAACCTCAGTAGTTTGTCAACCCACAGGCTCATCTAGTCCAGTGATCTCCTACAGCAGTCTGTAACATGAGCCCACAGAAGCATCAGAGCAGCAGCAGCTCGTTTTGCCCTTGTTGCTCTATGTCCTTCAGCACTTGTGTTTGGGGCTTTCCTGAGATAAGTCTTGGCATTTAAAAGCTCTTGCGGGAATTTCTTTTTTCTGGGGGGCGGGGGACGGGACTCTGGTCACTTTGTTAACCTGTGTAAACTTTCAGTGCCCCAGAGCAAGGAGTTCCACAGCTTAATACATGTTGTGTGAAGATTCAGTATGTTTCTTTGTGTTTTAAACCTTGTACATGCCCATTTCATTTGATTCCCCCAGCCAGAAGAGGCTGCGATCAGGGGACTCCTGGACACCTTCCCTCTGATGGTCCTGATTACACCTTTGCTGTATCCCCTCAGTTACCTGTTTTTGAGACTTGATGAATCTTCGACTTCTTAGTCATTCCTTAGTTGTTAGGGTGTTAGATGACATGCCTGTGATCATCCCTGCTGCCCTGCCCACAATCATTACCAGTCTACTCTCTCCTTTCAGAGTCAGTGGGACCAGCACTACACACAATATTTGAGACAGACAAACCAGTCATTTATTCAGTGCCATAATAATACTCTCTCTTTCATTCTTTGTTCCTTTCCTAGTAATTTCTAATACTCACTTTTTCACTGTTAGTGAATGGTGCGCTGGTGTTTTCACAGATCTACCTATTATAATCCCAGGATTTCAGTCCTGAAGCGGTAGTAGTCACCTTGGACCATGTCATCTTGTGTAGTTAGGTTGTTTTGTCTCAAAGAAATGACTTTGTGTTTGTCTATCTATATTGACTTTAATTTGCCTTTTTATTGCCTAGTGGCTCGGTATTGTAAAGTCTTTCTCCATAGTCAGCCCTTATCTTAGCTACCCTGAATGAATATCAGCAGCAAACTTTGTCACCTCACCATTTACCTTGTTTTCCAGCTCATTTATAAATAAACTAGCAGCTCCCAAGTTCCAGCACAGATCCCTGCAGGACTCCATCATTGACCTCTCTCTACTTGGAAAATTGACAGTATTCTCCTACCATCTGTTTCTAATTATTTATCCTTGCAAGGACATTTATTTTTATCCTCTGGGAGTTTAGTTTTTTTAAGACTTATGAATGACAGATGTATCAAATGCCTTTGAAAATCCAAGTGGACTTTATTAATGAAAATTTCCACGGTACACGTTATTTTATACTTCTTTGGAGAACTCTAGTAGTTTTGTGAAAAATGACTTAAAATAGATGTGTTGGTCCTACCTTATTCATTTCCTTTCATCACACAAATATGCCCTGTTAGTGCATGTGCTGACATAATCTATTGCCTTCCGTAATTCTTACCAATTTAGATGGTGTAGATATCAGTTCCCAGGTTTTCCCTGGACCTTTTAAACCAGTTTTTAACACTGGTTTCATATTATTCAGTTGTGAGTTTATGGAGCCAAAGCAGCCACAGGAGAGGTTATTACCTGTCACATTTAAAAGTTCATTTAAAATGGAATTGTTTCGGAATGAAATGGTGAACTTCTTCATTGCAGCTGTGGTGGTGTTTGCCTTTATACTTGAAACCAGTCTGCAGGACCAGGTGACTTTTATATAAGAGTCTTAAAAGGCTTGACCTTGATGCTCTCGGAGGCTTTGTTACTGCTGTTTGTCAGGTCTTGGAATAGGGGTAAATTCCAGAACACTGGGAAAAAAAACAGTCTTGTGCTGGTGATTGAGCAGGGCATCTAGTGGAGTCAGACAAGGATCTTGTTTGTAGGCTCAGTATCCTTAACAGTTAGTTGGAGAGTAGTATACGTTATGGCTGCTGAACTTTGCAGATAGCGCAAGAATTATTTGTTTAGTAAATTATAGTTATTCATTTAATAAATTATAGTAAGGATAGCTGATTCCGTAGATTGATTTGGATGTCATAATAACCTGGGCTTGCTTCAACAGCCTATTTTAATACACCAAATGCAGTGTAATACTTCTGGGGATCAAAATGTAGGAGGCATCCTACTGATGGGAGAATTATGGAAATTAGGTGTTATGGAAAACAGGTACTTAGAAAAGAAATTAGAGGCTGTGGTCGATGGGCTTGTGAGCTCTCACTGCAGTGCTGCCCTTAAGAAGTCCAATGTGGTCCCTAAACGTGTACACAAAAAAAAGGGATTGCTGTTGTCTACAGTGATTCCTGCGCCTGCTCTGCCCAGGTCAAACACCTGTCAAGACTCCCTTTCAAGTATGAAGTAGAAAGCATTTCAGGACTGATTTAAATAAATGAACGATGAAGAGCTAAAAGGATGAATTTCCTTGCTATTCAAAAGAAGATTAAAAATTCACAAGTTATTATGTATGAGGACCTTCTGAGGAAGATTCCAAATCATGCGGTGCTCCTGAACTTGGCAAATACTCTGTTAGGAAGCAGAAGTTACACAAATGTGTATTAGCCATAGGGTAGATACATTTGTAACCTGTTAAGTTCCATTTGTTAATTGTCTTTATAGTGGTTTCCTCTTCACTTGAAATCTTCACTTAAGATTGAGTGCGTCTTTTGAAGAGGCGTGGACTAACTTACCAGAAGCAAATGGCCATAACCAACACTGCTGCCAGCTGTGGATGTCATAGTAACCTCCCACCATGTACCCTAGTTGTAAAGTGAGAGACACACGGGAGGCCCAAGGGAGAAGGCAGCGGGTCCAGGAACATCTAGCAGGTTTTTGAACTGAGTTTCTGCATCAATGCTGATTTTGTAAGAGCATTAACACCTCCCACCTACAGGATGAGGCAACTGAGGTTATTTAGTGGTCTGTGAGCACTAGTGGGTGTCGGACCTTCAAGGCGAAAACTCTGAATCAGGGATACTGAGGGCTCTGACCATGGTAGAATGAGGATTGCCTGTGTGTCTTGGGGAAATGGGGTGCTGGAGCTGTGTGGGCAGGCAGGGAGCAGGGAAAGCTGAGTGCTCTGCTTGCCAACAGACGGACTGTCTCATCAAGCCTGTAAGGACATCTCCTAATTCAGGTGGGCCTGGTACACATGCTTCTTTTTCCCAGAGGAGAAAGTATGCTGCCAATATGGTTTTCTGTCCATTCAGCTCCAGAGGAAAATTTCCCATCAGGCTTAATAGAGATCTGCAGGGCCTCCCTCATCCTTGGACTGGGAGGGCACCATGGTAGCCTCCACTCTGCTGCTGTCACACTGGCTGCAATGAGTATTGACATACTGGCTCGGGAAGTGCTCAGGTACTAATGTGAGTCAGAAGGTAAGCTGGGTAGATTGGAAAGATGAAGAACTGAAGATTTTATTGGGAAGCTGTGGGTGAAATGCGTGATGGGTCTGTGCAGCCTTTTCAGTTCCATTACTTTGTTTGAAGCAAACATTTTCATGTATTTCATGCATTAGCTCTAAAAATGAGGGTAAAAGGTGTATCCATGTAACAGTGGAAATGAGGGAGGAATGCTGTGCCCCAGTGTCCCCTCTCCAAGTAATTTTTCTCCCCAAATGCCCCGTGCCCACAATATCAAAAGTTCTCTCCTGCATCCTGTCATCCCTTGCTTGTGGTTGCTAAACCATTGTATTCCTCACAGGTTTGTTCTCTCTCTAGTTGACAAGGACACAGCATCTATTATAGCTGGCAGAAAGCTATTCGTGTGTTGATTTGATACCCTCAAGTTGCCACCTAGATTTATAAAAGGATGAATGATTCTTGTCTTTCCACTGCTGAGAATTTGGGATCATTTCTACTCTGTCCAGGAACGAGCTCTTTCTCAAAACCTGCAGAAGTTTAGTGTCTTGGAATCTTTGGTTGAGATTGGTCATCAGGCTCAAAATAACACAGCCACATCAGTCTTGATCCCAGAGGGAGCCTGGCTAAATTGTATCATGTGAGAAGTGTATGTCATTTATTTGTATAAGTGATTTGAGATTTTGATAGCAAAACTTGTTTTTTGAGGGTAAAGGTGTTTTGGGAATGGAGAAGAGATACTTTATTTTGTTTTAGAGTGTAGTAAAAATTTCAGTATCTTGTAACTCTCCCAGTTGCCGTTTATGAACATCCCGGAGGCTGTGGTCCAACGTTTGAAAAACACTAAGATAACAGAAAAGTTATCTTACACTCCTGTGACACATGCTGTGGGACAATTCGAACAATTTAATAGCGTAGACAGTTGAGTTTGAATGCCTGGAAATG
>NW_010413824.1:0-14971 GCF_000710305.1 Buceros rhinoceros silvestris
AGCCCCCCGGCCTCTGCGGGGCCGGGCTGAGGCGCGGCCGAGCGCTGGCCCCGGTCCCCTGGGTCTGGCGTGTGCACCTGCAGAGCCCGGGTGTAAGCGTGGGCGTGTGGGCTGCAGGCAGGGCCCCGAGTGAGCCTGCACCTAATTTAGGTCTGGAAAGTTTTTGCAGAAACACTTAATTTTCCCCATTCGCCAAGCGGGAGAGGGCTTCCTGTAGGGTTTCCATGTAACTGGAACTGTTAGAAAAACACGGGCACGCCTAGCCGCTGCCTATGCTTGGCACGGGCAGGTGCTGGTTGCCCACTCCAGGAGGTTTTCGCCTGTAAGAAACCTTTCTGGGTCTGAGTCCTGCTGTGGCTGACATTCACGCAAATCAGCGCCAAGATCTAGAGCTAAAGGACCTCTCACCTCTGCTTCAGGATTTATGAAATATAAATTAACGTATCAGTTTTACACTTTTCTTCATTTTAAAGTAAGGTGGTTATTTCTTTCCACAAAGACACTTTGAAAACTCACACCAATGTAGACATATAAACTGTGCCAGTGTTAAGACGGTTCAGGTGTTTCCTGTAGAAAAGAAGCCACCCCCAAGCCTGTGGCCAGGGAAGGCAGATGGTCTCTTGTAGCAGAAATGGGAAATTTGCATGGGGTGAAATCATTTTGGCTTGCTCCAGTATGGCTAGTTTACTGGCCCAACTCAAAGGTCTCAGGAGAGGGTCCTGGCTCAGTGTCTCCTCCCCACTGACTGTCCTTAAGGTGCAGGTCACAGCTAGGATTGTTTGCTCCCCGAGGATAATGCACAGATCTTTTGAAATTCTGTGTTCAGCTTTGTAGTCATAGTGATGTCAAGGTACTGAATTTTAGGAGTCAGTGATGCCATCCCTCCATCTCGTTAACAAGAAGTTAGTCCGTGTGCTCAGCCGATTTCACTGGCTGGCTCTTGTGAAGGCTCAGGTTTGTCAGAAGTGTCTAACTCTGGAGTGTCAAGGTGATGACGTGATACTCAGGCACCAGCTTTGGTGAGGAGTCTTGTTTGGTTCCTCTAGCTCACCAGGCCAGTGGGTAAGGCTGGACTTCCTCACAGTTTCTCCTTGAGATAGTAAACACACTGCTCTGAGGTTGCAGCCTTAGCGTCTCTGGCTCGATGAACTTGAAAACGCAAGTTTCTCTGTAATTACCATCTCTGCACCTTCATTTTAGGATCAGCAAAAGCGCCCAGCTGGTTCAAGGCAAGTCTGCCTAGTGCAGAACTGCGTTCCTGGCAAAAGCCCGCACTGCACCACATGGGCTGAAGAAGATGGAAAGTATCCTGGAGTGGTCAGAAATAACACCTTCCATGTTGAGTTCTTGATCTTTGGCAGCCTGATATTGGCTTAAGCCCCAGAGCATTAAATTTAACATCTCTTTTCACAGAGTGCACCAGACACTGGCTATTCCAAACCACAAAGGGTAAGGGAAGTCTCACTCTGATATTATACCAAAAAAAAAAAAAAAAAAGCTGTATCCTTCTATAGCCCCTTCCTTTATTTTAATTGTGAAAATGACAAAAATTCTGTGGTCTTCTCTTTGTAAAGGATATTACAAAAAAAAAAAAAAAAAAAGCGCTGTATCCTTCTATAGCCCCTTCCTTTATTTTAATTGTGAAAATGACAAAAATTCTGTGGTCTTCTCTTTGTAAAGAAACAAGACTACATTGGTAGCTTTCATGTTTATGTTGTCCTACTTTAACGCTCTGAAGCACTATTGCATTCCCACCAGCCGGCACGGAATAAAGCGATGTCTGGGCTATCTGAACGTGCAGGAGCAGGAGATCTGCTACTGCATTTTCTGCCTTCAGAGCCCCCAGTTGGAAACCCACTTATGTAACTCTTCTCAGACTGCAGGGGTGTCCCAGGAAACATCCACATGAAGAAACAAAGGGCAGACCCACTGCAAGTAGGACTTGGCACAGGAATGGGATGGGGACGCAGCAAGCAGCTTGAGGCAGGAAGGAGCTAGGAGAGGAGCTTGCAACACCAAGAACAGGAGAGGTGCCCTTGACTGCTGGGAGAAGTGAAAAAGTGTCCTCACGTAAGTTCACCTCACAGCAACTTCACTTAAATAGATTAAATCAGAGTCTTGATCCTGCTGAGTGCCGGGGGTACAGCAGTCTGCCCAGATGACAGTAACAGCCGTCTGGTGGTTTTGCACGTCCTGTGCAAGCCCTAGTCCCACCAAAGATGAGAGCAGCCTGGGTCGTGCTCTGATCCGAGCCAGGCTGACTGCACACCGGACTGCACGAGCAGCTCGGAAACGGCTCAGTCCCCCCAGAGGCAGCAAGGAAGAGTGCCCAGCAATGGTTGATTCTCTGGAAGCTCTCTTTCAGGCTGGAACTCAGAATAGCCTATATTCGGGTCCTTTAGACCTCTCGAATAGCCAAAAAGCACAAATGCGAGTGATGAAAATAGGTTTCATTATGTTATACTCATGAGCATTGTTAATATTCCCAAGAATACTCTCTTCTAGCTGCTTGGAAGCATGCATCACAGTTCCATAAGGAAATATGTCATGAATCATTGCTACATATTGTGATTGGAGAGATAGAGAGCATAATAAAATACCAGAAGCTCCAAAGTGAAAAATGCCAGTTGTGTAATGGAATAAGCACTGGTATTCTGTAGCATTAGAAATACCACTTTTCCTCTTAAATTTCCATCCCGTTAAATGTGAAGCCAGAGGGCATTAATCAAATTAAATAAGTAAATCAAAACTGGACACCACAAACTTTCTGTGTTCTTACGTAATAGCAATGGAAACTGAAAATAATGGTATGGAAGTACAGATGTGATTGAGTGTATCACCAACATACAGAAATACATCCTTTTTGTTTTTAGACTATTGCCAGCATTGCAGGAAGTGTTATACTTGTCAGTACAGGAATAAAAATTAGTAGAGCAAAGAGTAAACCAGTGTCCTTCACAATAGGTCTGAGAATATCAAGAAATAAAAAACACTGAGGGAAGGCGAGACAATGTTAGAATGGACATAGAAGATCTTAAATAGTGACTTTGGCGATTTGCATCATTCTAGCTGTTCATGTCAGTGTAAAACATGCGGTGTTTCATTGTTTCTGAAATAAACATTTGGTGAGAATTTCAGCTGTCTGAGTTTATAGACACCACTAGGGAATTCTTCGTTTCTGACAGTATTATTTTATGTAAATGCTTTTCCTTACTCACAAAAAGGAATTATCCTCCCACTGAAACCAGCAGACTTGTGCTAGGCAGCTTCAAAGGAAAAAGGATTAGGCTCCAATTTGCAAAACAGTATTGGAGGATATGTTGTACCAAATCTAAACTATACAGATAATCACAATGACAACTGTAAAGCCACTGGTTCCAGTAGCGTTACCTTCTCGAAGTCAGTGTGAGCTGGAAAGCAATCTTAAAAGACTGCAACATGTCAGCAAAATTCAATCAGCATGAAACTCAGTACATTTATAGGATGAATTTTTGCCATGAACTTTCAAAACGGCACAACTTATCTGTTACCTGGCATAGAGACACTCAGGATAGAGAACAGTCATTTTCTATCCTATGACTCAGTCAGATATTTAGGTCTCCTGAGAAAATCTACAACACCTGTATCAAGACATAAGATTCATAGACCTGATGTTAATTCATTCCATGAATGTAGCTAAACCAAAAATAAAAATTAAAAAAACTAAAACAAAAAACCCACTGAATTTCAAAGATACTTGCTACAAATACTTATTTTACAAACTGAGGCCAGGTACTTGCTGTACAACAGTTACGCATACCGCAGCTTAACTTGGCAAGATGGTGTCGTTTGTACACAAACAGACTTCCTGCTCATGAGCACTCTTCAGTGTTTGTAAAGTGTTCAGCAGTTTTCTTACCACCCTTACAAAGGTCGGCTTCCAGGGGGCTGTTGGAGACTGTTCCCTACAGCGTAAGATACAGGAAGGAGGAGAAATGAGTACTGAGGGGATTCCTGGATGCAACGGGCCTGTATTCTCTGATAGTAAGTTTTCAGTCCTCTCTGCTGAGCTCTAACCCGTATGTGGAGAAACACATATCCATAGTCTGAAAGTCAGCTGAGCTGCTTTGGCTGCGCGTGCTTGATGACCAAGCTAAGTATAGGCGTACTGGATTTGCTGTACCAAGACAAAGTGCTCAACATTGTGCAGTCTGCAAATCTGAAGATGATATAACTGCAAATATTTGGAAGATGCTGGCAGGCGAGACCGGAGGACATTCTCTCGTTTGAACTTTCTCCTCTGTATAAGTACCTGCTGAGAGAGAGCTTTTTGGTCTGATGAAGTGAAAGCATGTTAATGCATTCCACTCAATGATAGGGATTAGCCTCTAGAAAGGGGCAGCTGGCAGAGACGGCTGGCATCCATCTGCTTCCCGCAGCAGGTATCTGCATATTATCTGCCCTGGCAGATCACATCCAATCCTTGAAATTGCATACTTTGTGAAAACCACAGGAGTCACGCAAGTTTGGAATTGACTATAACGCTGATTTTCTCTGTAGTGAGCCGAATAAAAAAGTTTACTTTGACAAGTAGTGGTGTTTTGAGGTGTGTCTCGTTTGCATCCCACTGATGTCAGTTTGCTGTTCAAACAACACTTCAAACAAGCAACGAATACCCACACTCTGGATCCGGATCCAGGGCCCAGATTCAGATCTTATAACTTACATTTAAATTCATGTGTATCCTCTTGTTATTTAGTTGTTTCTAGGCCTCTTGAGAACTCCATGCAATAGGAAATACAGAGACTTTGGCATTTAGTCCTCTAAATCTGCATCCTGCACCCATTACAGAGCTTTAAGGGCAGTGCAGAAACTGAGGAATACTTGTAAGTCTGTTAGGAGAGACTCTGGAATTTAGACTGGGGTTCTTCATAAGAGTATAAGACTTTCCATGGCAGAGGAGATGTATGTCCATAAAACATCTTTTAAAATTCCATTTCCAAGCCTCAAGCCTTTGCTTTAGTGACTTTCACTGAGAATTTAGACAATGGACGTGTCACCATGTGCCTATAATACTGTTCATTTCTTCTACTGCTTGGTATGTTTTATTGGAATATCCATAGCACAGAGGATACCAATCACCTGCTGAGTTTACATCTGCAGATCTGAACATACAATTACATATTTACATATGCATGTGTGTGCTGTATGCTTATGTCACACGATTTTATCCATGTAAAATCTGCTTTTTTACACTCAACAGTTCTGCGTGATACCTGAACTCCTCACCGCTATTGCTAAACTGGGGCATTCAACACCACTGAGAAGGGAGGAGAAACAACCCAAACTGCACAGGAGAGAAAACTGAAATATAAAATGTAGGGGGCTGAGGCTCAGGGTCTCTTCTTGTTGCAGGGTTTCCAGAAGGACTGAGCATACACAATTCCTCCTCTTCTGTTGCTTTCCTATTTCTCGTTCAGCTTGTATACTCTTTCAGTAGAACTCTGTGATTGTGTGTTTATTGTTTATTGTTCATTGGTATTAAACTACCAGCCCTCTCCTTCCCCTTGCACATTAATTCTTTAATGATTAAAGCCCACATACAACAGCAGGCTGTAACTAGGAAGACCAACACTCCAGCTTTCATCGCTGGGAGCAGGGAGGGGGCTATGGTCACTGGGTTGCGCATCTCACCAACGCACACTGCAATACAGAAGTGAAAAAGTAATTAAGTCACTCAGAAGCATTCTCCCCTCCTCTCATCACTTCCCTTCTTTGACTGTGGTTGCCTCCCTTCCTCTGCCTCTGCTTTTTGTCCTTATTTGGAGAGGTGTCCTTATTTTAAGAAGTGGCCGCAACAATTTCAACCATCAGTGTGGAGGCAGCCGGATCTCTGCCCAGCCCATTTTGCCCACCACCAGCTCACACACATGGCACAACCACTCTTGACCTAACTTCTCCAAGGCATCACCAAGAGAGGTTGTCCGCCAGCTACCATATCACAAATCCTCCCAACCTCACTCCTCCAGCACAATGGTGCATGCAAGAGAGGTGTCTTAACCTTGGGTTTTGGCACCGCAACCTCAAGCCCTTGGCTGGTAAACATGGGCAGACTTCAGCGGTGCCTGTGGGTTGTGGCGGAAAAGGGTGGAGCTGTGCAGCTGCCGGTTGGGTTGAGGCGGAGAAGCAGCTGGAGCAGAGAGGGGAGGAAGTGAAATGCAGCCGAGGTGCTGATGCGCTCAGGGGCATCCTGCCGGGGGCTGCCAGTCTGCACCAGGGACCTATGTACTGCAGGGGCCTTCGCTCAGAGATGTTTGTACGGGAACATAATGTGGAAGTGTGAACTTTTGCCATCATGACCTCTTCATCCTGGATGACTCATGGATGAGATGGGGCAGATGCATCCCTCCAGGACTCTGGGATTTCCTGCCCGGTCCAGAATAGAGATATCTCAGCCACTGGCTAGATCCTACAAGGAATGGCATTTTAGCCTCAGTTGTGGCTTTTGTGTGGTGTTCACTGTGCTGATGTCTGTGACGAAGAAAACCAAAAGTATGTTTTGCACAAGATGTTTGTTTTGATGTTGAAGTCTGTGGATCTGTGTCTCGATTGTATAGCTCTTTTCATGCAGCTTGGATGCATTACCAGTTTTCTTGGAAATGCAACGGTAAGGCTCCTGAAACAATATAGGGAGTAAAAAAACCTTTTTTCCCCTAAAAATATACATTTCTGAGAGTGAAGAAGGTTAAGCACAAGATGTTATGCTAAAACTCATGCTACATGTGGCATCACTGAGTTACTGAACATTCATGCCTTTGGATGCGCCCATCTATACAAGCATTTTCCCAAGATCATTACTGACCAGCAGATATCTGGGATAATGACAGCAAATCCTGCCCAGTTACAGAAAATGGACCTCACAACACTGAGAATCATAGAATCTTGGAATGCCTTGGGTTGGAAGGGGCCTTAAAGATCATCTAGTTCCAACCCCTCTGCCATAGGTAGGGACAGCTTCCACTAGACGAAGTTACTCAAAGTCCCATCCAACCTGGCCTTGAACACTTCCAGGGATGGGGCACCCACAGCTTCTCTGGGTGACAGGTTCCAGTGTCTCACCACTCTCACAGTAAAGAATGTCTTCCTAATATCTAATCTAAATCTACCCTCTTTCAGTTTGAAACTGTTATCCCTTGCCTCTCACTATACTTCGTCATAAAGAGTTCTCTCCCCATCTTCCCTGCATGCCCCCTTGAAATACTGGAAGGCCACTCTAAGGTCTCCTAGGAGCCTTCTCTTTAGGCTGAACAACCCCAACTCTCTTAGCCTGTCCTCATAGGGGAGGTGTTCCAGACTCCTGACCATCTTTGTGGCCCTCCTCTGGACTACTCTGTGAGTCCTCTGGACTTGCTTGAGCAGGTCCATGTCTTTCTTATGCTGGGGACCCAGACCTAAGTTCTGTTCTGAGAGAAATACTATGCATCTTGTCAGAAAGAACAGCATTCAATGTATTAGACTGATAACACGCATCACTTGCCTGGGTATGACCCCGGCTTGGCAGTCGGGGTGTGCAGTTCAAGTCTAGGGGAGAAAAGGGCACTGTGTGCCACCCTACTCCTGTTAGGAGTAAATGGCACATGGGGAATAAATGG
The DNA here is from genome assembly GCF_000710305.1 of Buceros rhinoceros silvestris. Lineage (NCBI taxonomy): Eukaryota > Metazoa > Chordata > Aves > Bucerotiformes > Bucerotidae > Buceros > Buceros rhinoceros. Next base: position 7,632 of record NW_010413824.1, read on the forward strand.
CAGCATGGCAATCTATTCCCTCTTTCCAGCATGTGCTGCAGGCTGGCTGACAACCTTCTTCCTTCCATAGACAAAGGGGAGCAAGGGCTGAACTGTGCCTTCCCAAACTGCAGCCCTTTTACTTCCCGGAGGTGTTTTGGGGAATGGTGGAGAACTCCACCCCCTGCCACAGGTTTCATGCTAGGATACAATCTGGACCTGAGAAATCATCTCCTGCTCCCACCTTCTTCTACATTGCCACTGAAATACTGGAATGAGCATAGTGTGCATCATGGCTTCATAGCTATAAGACTGGCTGTATTTTTCCTTCACTGATTATTAGTTTGTCAAAGTCAAAACAATACTAAATTAGAAAATAGATTCAGCACAGAGGCCGCCAGCTTCCTTTAGCCTTATTTTGTTTACTTTTCATTTGTCTGCAGCCACTTCCTGGCTTTAGAAAATAGTGTTGTCTATGACTTGCAAATAAAATTAGGTCAAATAATAAAAACTGTTAATGGCAATATAATTGTTTTATGGCAAGTGATTAGAAAGATGTAAACAGCATAATCTGACTTTAGGATGTGTACCAACGATACAGCACAACTTTCACAGGAAAAGAACATATCCAGAAATCTGGGGCAGCAAACTACAAAGAGCAGTTAAGTGGAAATTGAATCCGTTTGTGTATAGATGCCCAAGAACCAAATATAATTTTCCATTAGATCTTTTTAAAATCCTGTCCTTTATGCCTGTTTGCTAGCAGAGAGCTCTTTAAATCAATAGCAAATTGGCTAAGTGACAAACTTGATCAAAGCCTCATTATGCATGAAAATTTCATTTTGCTGGCTAGGGAATTGCAAGGGGGAAGGTTTTCTGGCTCTCTGTATTTCCTTTGCACTTCTTGTGCAGTATAAAGAGAATCGCAAATTTCAAAAACCCCTACAGCAGGCGTAGGGGAGCAGAGGACGCTACCTCCTCATGCACTGGCACCCAGGTGGACTGTGACAGCCCCTCTGACTCCAGCACCATCCTCATTGCTGAGCCCATAGCAGGGTGAGTGTCAGGGCTGGGGTGGAGTGTTAGGGGAGGGGAGGAGATGTTCTTGCTATGTTGAGATGACAGGTCTGTTTCTTTAGAGCTGATGCTAGCTGATCCACATGACAGCAACCCCTAAGCTTCTCCAGCCTGCCCTGAGGCCACAGACAGTCACAGTTCAACAATCCCTAAAAAAAAAGGCAACACAGATCCTAAGAGAAGATACAGCCACAATCCTACAAGGAGAAGCAAGGCCACACATTGATGCCACTAATTGTGAGCACACAACAATTTTGGGTTATGTGAACTGTAGGAAAGAGCTACCTTCTCCAGCAGGTCCGCAGAGGCTTGAAGAGATGCCTCCCTCCCCTCCATGAGCCATGTCAAACTGGAAAACCTGGCCCAGGGCCTAAAAACGCTTATAAACTTCTGTTTCCTTATCTCTCCTCCAGAACTAGAATACTCCTTCCTGCCTCCCAAGAACTATGCAAAAATAAATCTTCTCAGATCTGCAGAATACTTTTGCTGACACTAATTGTGTTATAAGAAAGAAACAGATTTATTTTTAATGGAACAAGACACTCATTTCTTAAGAACATGTTTGAAGGTCTGATACCAAGTTGAAAAAAGTATTAAAATTTAATAAGAGGAGCAACATGACCTCTGCATACTTCCCATTGCTTTAGCAAGGCCAAATACTTCTCACTTTACCTCAGCTTGTGCTAATGTCATTGAGGGCTTCATGCACAGGAGCCTTTGCTGGCACCAAAGCCTATGAAGACGACACCAGAAAGGCTGCCTGAAATCAACCAGATGCTGCTGCAAAACAGCAAGAAATTGCTAATCTTCTCCCTCCACATTCATCCCCCCTTGTTGTGATACTGTCTGAAGTCTTCTGTCTCATCCCTCCCCAATTCTGTTGGCTTCCCTCAGTTCTCAACCCACTCTCACTTGCTGGGGCAGATGTCGCAGGCTTGTTGTGGGCATTTCTTCCTTAGGACCTAGCCACGAAGCGTAAGAACTTTGCTCTCAAAGGGCTTTCATCACCTTTCTGCCCTGGCTTGATAAAAAGAAGGGTTTTCACCTTTCATCCCTGAGTGCCAGCTGGCATCTGCAAAGCATTCGGGGTTTTCCAAGCACCTGAAGGGGTTTTCAGAGCAGCAGTATCAGTGCTCAGATCTCGCTGGCTTTGCACTGAGTGACACACATCCTGTGCTCTGTGTCACTGTGGCGTGAACTCTTGAATGTGCAATCTGAACCCTTGCTTTCTGCAAGTGGTAATGCCAGAGGAAAGCATAAAGTAGCGCTGGATCATCACCAAAAGCAAGCAGGAGGTGGCGTGGGGCACATTCATTTTTAAATGGGTGAATTCTTCCAGGATGCCCTCTCTCCTGCAATTTTCAGCTCCAGTGGGAACATGTAGATCAAGTATCTGATAGATGGAAATGAATCAGCTGAGGTTGCAACTTTACACACATGTTTAGTGTGGAAAAATATGATAGCTAGATTTCTAAGATTTCAACTCGACCGTTGCAATGGCAATACTCACGTGAGAAAAGAAAAAGGAAGAAAGGTGCTTCTTGCCATAGCTTTATCTCTGGTTACCGTTGATGAAAGAAAAAAAACTGCTTTGCTTTAGAAAGTAAAGCAGACCTTTTCTGTAGCACCACCAAGTGGTTGAGCATCTGTAGAAAAATCTGTCTGAAAAGTAAGCATACAGCAGTTCTGCACAGCCACATTTTTCAATTACTGCACAGTCTTTTAAGCAGTAAATACCATTTTTGGCATGCAATCTGGATGAAAACTGAGATTAACATCACTGAGGCTAGTCAGAGTGTGGTTGAAGGCAGTCTTAGACGTGTTGCAATCAAAGCTGTCAGAAGACTGACGAAACCTTAATGCTTATCTGCTGTTGTTGTGGGTGAGCAGATGTCTTGAGCTGTGAACCAGGAGGTCCTGGCTGCTTTAGGAGTGCTACAGGCACAGATTGATAGACAGATCTTTGTTTGACAATTTTTTTACTGGGAAGCGGTATCAGGAGTCAGTGGCAGATGAGGTTTTAACGTTTTTTGAGCAGAATTTACTTCTCTTCACCTGAAAAAAAAACCAACCCATAAAACTCCATGTGAATTTATAAATCAGATTTGAACAGCTATGAAAGGGGATGTGATCAGAAATGAAGACAGGGTCTGGTTCCTAGTTCCATGAAAGGCTCCTGGTGTAAAATTGCCCTGTACCAGCAATAAATGATCAGTGAAACTTTGCCACATGACAGGTTGCCACTCAAGGAGGATTTCTTTGTCTTGAGGGTTATGATGGAGAGGGGCCTGTAACAGCTTGGTTGTTCAAGCTCACCCCAGCCACAAAGAGACTTGCAGGCAAAGGGATTGCCTGGGATTTTGTCAAGGGTTAGGTCTGGGCAGGCCACCAGATGAATGACAGATGCTCTCTATTAACACCTCTCCCTTCCCAAAGGGGAAGAGAAAGGGAATGAGGGAGAGAGACTTACGGGTTGGAAGAAAACCTGGAACAGCTTTAATGAAAATAATAACAATAAAATGAAATATATACAAACATATACAAAACCAATATTGAATGTGCCCCTCCCCCCCTCCCCCAGCCCCACCACTGGGAACCAGATTCAGGAGCTGGATTCTGGAAGTGAATTCAGCAATGCACTGATTGGGATAGAAAGTAAAACAATCAGAACCCTCCTTGGACACCAGCCAATTGAAGAAGAGAGCTTGAACCTTGTGATCCATCAGCTTTATACCGAATATGATGTCTATGGACTGGAACAACTTCTTGGTCAGTTTGGGGTCACCTGTCCTGTCTGCTCCTCCCCACAGGTGCAGCCTCTCACTCACTGTACCCCCACCGTGATACACAGGATTTAGCAGTGACCTGGGTCTGCACAGGAGCAAGTACAAGCAAGAGCCTTTCTGCACCCCAGTCCCTGGTAGTGACTGCAAACATCAAGTATTATCACTTCTCGAAGCAGACACTGTCTGCAGAAATACACCGTTAACTTCAGAAAGTGCCATCACTGAGAAGAGACTGAGCTGGAAAGTGAAATCACTGGGCAAAATGAGTTCTCTTCTAGATAGATGGAGCTGTCTAGCTCCCAACACAGTCCTCAGAAGCACACAAGCATCTAGTGTAAAAGCCTAAACCACTGGTGTTGTCCTGGTCACAGCTTATTTGAACACACAAATCTGACTCATGGGAAGACTAAATGTACTGCTCCTGGGACCAGTAGCATCACGCTACATCACTGCACCAGAAACACAGATGTAGCACCATGCTACATTTGTACAAAACTGGTTGAAGTGGGTTTCAATGCAGGAGCAAAGTCCTTGCATCTGCAGCAATTAGTCCTTAGAAAGACACACTGTAATGCTATCACATCTCCCTTTAATCACCACATTCATCAGTGGTAGGTATCATTAGTTCTCAGCCAGTGACCCCTGCTTGCTTTCTGGCTGAAAAAGAGGACGCTGAGACTCGTGTTCACCACTGACCTTTTGCAGTGCCACAACAACATTAGCTCCCTTCTCCCTTCAGGAACAGGGGGGGACCAAAGGGGCCTGTCACGGGTGCCGCTCAGGTGAAAAGAGCCCCAAGAGAAATAAAAGGCCATCTTCTTCTGTACCAGCTAATGCTCTGTACTCAGTAAAGCAGTGCTCAGAGGCCATTCTGTTTGCCTGCCTGCAAACTTGCAACACAGCCAGAGATGCCTGAGGTGACACTGTTTGGAAAAGCAGCAGAAAACCCAGCGTTCCTAATGACAGAGATATGCTTTCAAAATACATTTTTAGCATGACAGGCAAAGCTGAAAAGGGCCTGAAGTGAAGTCTGAGGTGAAGCCTTGCAGAGTGCCATTCCAAGAACAGCAGCTGCCAGGAGTGCAATTGTTGAAGTCATCCTCCAGCAAGATACTGCAGATGTGTAATGGGAATATTTTTATTTGAAAAGAAGCACCAACAGACCAGGAGCCATCATAAGCTTGTGAGAGCTAAATGTCATTTTTCAGAGGAGGTGATTATGCATGGCTGCCCCAGCATTCGACGGGAGGAGCAGTGACTATTCAGCAGCACTCCTGAAGAGAAGGCTAGATAGACCCAAAGGGAAAGTAGATAAACTAAGTCAAATCCCATGGAAGTGTCTAATTTCCAAAGGATTATCACAATCAATAATAACTGTGAATTTGCATGTGTGTGTCTGTGATATAACAAATAGCAGCATATATATATGAATATATACAAACAATAATATCTGCATATACATATGTCTGTACACATGCAAGCTCATATTGCCTGAACAGCTATAGTAGGGATCTTGTCAATATTAGCCACCAATATTAAACACCCTTTTATGTTTATCTTGATGCTTGAGGATCTGAAACCCAAAGCTGACAAGGAGTTGAAATATTGTTCACTGATAGCTCTAAAACTATAATCACAGTGAAGCATGTCACTACATTCGAGCCGAAGTCAAGCTGCCTGTTTTGATACAAAGCTGGGCACCCCATTGTAGCTCTGGCCATCTGCATGCACGCTGTGTTTAAAATGGAAAAAGGCCCCTGGGGAAAATGAACTAGATTCACTGTGGGTACAAACAGGCATGGCTCCTTTGAGGTCTGTGGAGTGTATTTACTTACACCAGTAATGGATTTGATCCAGAGACTGCTGCTCTTTATGAGACCTCATTTGTCTTTGTGTTTATGCCAGTGTAACTCCACTAACTTTGATAGGAATAACCCTAATTTATACTGGTGGAACTGGTGGACATTTTTATTTTTGCTTTTCAGCACAGATGCTATAGATAACAACTTTCAGAGCCCGTTTCGTATTTCACTGTAGTTTTTCTGCAGGTGCTGTTCCTCTGCTTTTTTTTACATTTACTTCAGATTTCCCTAGTGTCAGTGAGAAGGCAGCCAGGCCTTCAGTGCCTGCATCCAGCACCCTGATCCTTAGAGCGGACGTTTCTCCACAGTACATATCCCAATCATGGTGCTGCCCAAGAGGACTGCCCTCTTGCCTTCACCAGCATTTCCCTCCTGTCACCATCACAGCCACCACCATTCCATCCGGGAGGGTCTGTGCCCTCCAGCAGTTCATTAATGCTACCTGTTAACTGCCCAAAGACTGGAAACAGAGGGGTCCTGCTCCGTGCCTGAGGCATCCCTTCTCTTCCTTGTGAGTTGGCTGAACATCCTATTTTTCTCTAGAGAAACAGTTTGCAGTTAAGAACACAGGTCATGTCAGTAAAAATAGGTGGGAAATAATAGTGTGCAAGTAATAGCCAGCATTGTAGAGCATCAGAGCTGATCAAAAGGGCTTAATATTTACTGGTTAGAAGAGCAGACCAGAATGAAGATAATCTTAACTCTCCCCATGATGCAGTTAGCAAAAAGCACACATCTATCTCTGCCTTTTTTCTCTCTGGACTTAACCATGCACTAAGTACCACCAAAAGCAATTCCCCATTTCCTTAAGTTTCGTGTTCCTGAAAATCAGTGGCAAAATACGTGAACAGGTTTGGGCTATTGACTATACAAGCTACTAAGAAGAGATCGAGGCAGAAAAGGCCTCCTAAACATTAGACCAAGGGTGTGGCAGGAGAGGTTAAAGTGTAAGCTGCCTTTTTTAAATGCCTGTCCTCTCACCGACTGACTGACGTCATTTCTCTGATAGCTTGAGCATTAGCCCTCTCCACAGTTGAAAAATGAGTCCCCGAGGAGCCTAAATTAAAGACACCCGTACAAAAGTGTAGGGCCTGACCTCCTGCAGCTGCGCCGGAGCTAATACTGATTCATTGTGCTGCTCCATGTTACAGTCCAAGGGCAGAACAAGGGGGCAGGGGAGGGATACAGAGGCATTTCAGGCTCCTCGTTAGCTCATTCATAGACACCTGGTGTCCCGCCTCCTCCTCACGCTTCGGTGCATCCCAACCCTATTGTATAGAAAATCCACTTCTTTAGAGTCTGAGCTGCTTGGGCTGGACAAAGACCAAAATTAAATCCACAGCTGCCCAGGAAGAGGCTTTCTCCATCAGGGGTTATTATTGTGGATCTCTGATGAGAGAGTGGAGCGGGGAACTCCCCTCACCTCTGTCACTTCCAGTTACAGGTTTGGATGGATGCATCTGCACGTATTTTCCTTCCTTCATATAAATAACAGGGGCCACTCTGAAGCTGATCTGGACTGTCATGCCTCTGTGACCTAGTTTAGCTCCAGAGCTTTCTGAGAGGTATGTGACCTGCTGCATTCACCACGTTTGGCTGGACAACACTCCAACTGATTGCAGCCTGCAGGAAAGAG
>NW_010413824.1:15068-23856 GCF_000710305.1 Buceros rhinoceros silvestris
TGTCACAGGGCAGTGAGTCCAAAGTACCCTCATGGCAGCTCCTTCACCCTCAATGAAGCTGCATCAAGGGTAAATTTGAATTGACAAGGGCCAGCTCGTAGTCTCAGTTACCTCAGAGAGAGCCTGGAATTGCATCATTAGCATCCAAAGAGCTATTTTGGATCTACACAGACACAAGAGCAAGCAGAATCTGGCACTGAATTTAAAGGAGCAAAACAAAGAGAGGTTTATGCTGAAAAGAAACAGTGGCAGGCAGCACATATAGGCTATATAGACCCAAGTTTTGAAAGGAAAAGAAACATGAAGTTAATAAAAAACCTTTGTAGCTACTAAATACATTTTATTCTTTAATCCCCTGTGGAACCGATCAGTCTCTTGCTTATAAAAATAGATCCAACAGGTGTTAGTTTGAAGACTTTTTATGCCTCATGTTAAAGGCACTAATGAAAAGTTTGTGGTCAGTGAAACCTGGAGGAGAAAGCAGGATTACAATGGAAAAAATTCTGCCCTGCTACACTAAAGAACATCTGGAGCCATGCCACTGACCAGGGGAATTTAAATTACTGCTCAAAAGCTTTGCGTATCTGATCACCATTCCCACTATCGCTGTCTAAATAGCCTCATGCTGGTAACCTGACCTACTTAGTTGGTGGCTGCTCCTTCTGTTCTCTACATCTAACTCATTTATTTCCAGACGATACTGAGGATGAGTGTTGTTATCTGATTTTCTCTTGATTTCTTTCTTTACTCCGATGTGTTAGCTGTGTTTTCTTTGGGCACATCGACTAAATTGCAGCTCTTGTAAGACAGCCAAAAAACAAGTGGCCTCCTAGGGACTGACGCTAGCCAAGCTGCAGCATGGGGGTGTGAACATTATGCAAATAGCAAGATACGGAGCTGGGAGTAGGATTTCACAGCCACCATGGGGAACTGGATGACTGAATCCCATTAGGGCTGCAGTGAGGTTTGGCAACCTTGCTCTTCCTGGCTGCCTTTGAAGAATTCTCAGCACAAAGCTGAAGTCTAAATCTTGCATGGAGCAGGACACAGTTACTGCCATATGACTCAGTACTGCTCATTGCTATTGCAGTAGCTGAGCTGAAGGCTGTGGAAGGGTCCCCAGGCACAACCCCCATTATCCTATATAAGGAAATATAATGAGAATTTCAGGCACTGTCAGAAGATTCTATCAGAGTGTTGAAGATCTGTCCAAATGTGTACAGGCAAATAACTGCAATATATCCACATATTTGGGAAGAATTGTACATGTTTATAATTATGCTGTATTTATAAATATGCCGTATAAAAAGTGATCAGTTCTTTTTCAGAGATCCACATGGACTTTAGCAAATGCTGTGTTTATTACCCATGATCTCTTCAATCACCCAGAAATCCTGGTCAACAGAAGCTAGGGCAGCAAATGGGAAATTCTGTCCCAGTTTGAAAATACTATGGGAACTGGGACAGCAAGAGGCAGTTAACCAACGTGTTTAGCCCAAAGATGGGCACTACCAGACCTGTTCTATGCAAAATCTTAAGTAATTCAAGTTCTTGACTGATGTTGGAGTTGTTTTAACTTTAAAGTACATTTACACTGCCAGAGTGATGAGAAAAGGTTCTCGTGTCTCAGCAAACCAAGCTGCAGATTTACAGGCTTCAGCGTTACCTCTCATCCTAAGCGCCCCACAGTCTTTCTTTGCCTGCTGCTGCCAGAGCAGCGCACAAGGGTGACCAGGCACTGACGTTGCTCAGCTCCCTGCTGAGCCTGGGTGCTCTGGAAAGATCTCCCACATAGCTGCTTACTCACATTTAGACCTTTAACATCGTTAGAGCATCATAACAATGTGCTGTATGAAAGAGTAAAAGCCTACTTTGACTTTGAAAGAGTAAATTGATTTGAACTACCTTGAAATACAGTGTTTGTAACAAATACTCCTAATGAAAGGAGTGGAAGAAGGCAGAGAAAGAACAGACAGACCCTGCAGTTCCCTACCAAGGGTTAATACAAGGTAGAGCAATATTTTGGAGGAAGCCCAGGAGGCTGTATGATTCTCTACAAGATCAGGACTCATATTAAAGAAAACAGTTGTTTCAAATAAACTTACTGGTAGAACTTGCATTAGAGATCTGCCAAAGTGCCCAACTTTTTTCCTCGGTAACTGTGAAAGAGAACTCACAAATACAGCCAGACAGAGGTTTCGTTGTCAGAAATGTGTATATGATGTCTAAGATCAAAACGTGCAAGAAGAATTTCAGCCACACCTTATGTAGCCGTTATATGTGAAAGCAGGTTAATTGGTGGTCTTGAGTCTTTCACTGCACTTAGGATCTTTCCTCAGAGAGTTTTTTCCCTAACTGCAAGGATGCATTCTACCTCACTGTACTGGAAATAATGTGGGAAAAGGATGTCTCCCGCAGGAGAAGCATTTCAGTGAGTGCATTGATGAAAAATGCCTGGGACTTAAATTCAGGGAAACCTATAGCTGACAGCCTGGAACAGAGGAAGATGTAACAAGGCAACTTAAAAAAAAAAAAAAAGAAAGAAAAATAGAAAAAGAAAAGCTAATTACAAACATGTGTAAAGCATAAGGCAAGAAAAAGAAAACAGAGGAAGAATGGTGAGGATCCTGTGGCAAAGTGACCGGTGGTGAGCTGTCATGCCTAAAGCCACAGGATGAGGCCCGCAGCATTTCTTGCTCACTGGAAGTCATTTTTCAAGTCAAGGAGCAATACTTCTCCAACATAAATGAAAAATTCCAGTCAGTAGAGGGTAACTGAAGCCCTTTTAAAACAAAAGTATCATTGAAGAGGGACTAATAAATCACCTAGTGACTAGATTTTTTCATTTGGAGTGGAGAACTCCTCTCTCAAACCGAGTCCCTGTGTCAAGCCCATCCCTGTGGTATTAACAAAGCACTTCACGATGTGTTTATCTTCACTCGGTACAAACATCAGAGGGACCTAAGCACTTCGAACTGGGACTGGGAGTTTTGACTGTGCTGGTGGGAGAGTTAGCTGCTAGCCTGGGCCACCAGTCCCCTTTGCGTGTAAACCCAGAGTAAATCGCTGCTTCTGCTTTCTTGATGCAGATTGGAAGGGAGGAGAGGAAAGCAGCTCCTCTGGGCTCCTCTCCCTAAATACATACTAAACCCCACTTCTAAGCACAGGCTTTTGTCCAAATGGTTTAGGAATGAAGGAAGTTTGGGCTCACACTCAACGCAGAGTGTAGCTGCACCCTCTGAAACTCCCTTCGCTTTTGCAGGCAATGGCGTTGAGGTCAGCTGGATTCACTGATGAACACAGCGATGTACATTTGCTTGTTTTGTCCTTGATGCCTTTTTGCAGGAATCAAGTGCAGATCACTAGCCTCAGCCATCATCCTGAGACCAACTTGCCTCCAAATTTCATCCAGGAAACGCTGAAATCAAGGCTGTAATAACCACCTGGCTGCTTCTAATAGCTCAGACAAAAATGTGAACACTGAACTTCAATTGCTACAGTGCATCTTTTCTCAGTTTGCTTCTCTTTTGCCAATGCAAAAAAACCCACACATAGTCTTGAACTTGGAAGTACTTAGAAGCACTTGGAAGACTGGAAGTACTTAGATTTATTTCATTGCTCCTCAGGCACAGGATAACTTTTTGTTACAATGACATGAGAGAAATAGAAAGGAACAATAAACAGCACTCCAAAACCTCTTTTTAATAGATGCACTTCTTTTTATAGTTCAAATACTTTCACAAACAGGGATTTAGCTCTGTGCAACCATTTAGAAACAGAAGCTCTGTTACTGCATTAATTTTATAGGTAAGGCAGTAAATTCTATCAGTTCTAATGAATAGAAAACAGCAAGCCTAAGGAAACTGAGGGGCTTTGTGAAGGCAAGTGAAGGTAAATCAGAATCTGAACAAAGGACAATTTATTAGGACTCTTGGATAGATTAACCCTTTACTCCAACTGTTTGAGAGTTGGGGATAGACTTCCACATGCACAAGAGCTGCATTACTGAGCTGTGTTAAGTAGGGAGTGTGCATTTCCAAGGGGCAGGACCCTAAGACATTAGTATGAGACATTCTCTGCCAAAAGTATTTGCTGAGCTTCTACTACCACAGCAAGTTTACATGTGAGCAGTGATCCCTCAAACAGAATGAACAAATGAGTGAAATCTAAATGCAGCCCCTCACCGAATCCTTGGTGATTCCTGTGGTCTTTGGTGAAAATACACTAATTCTAGAATGTTCCAACACGTGAACTGCCTCTGATTTTGGTCTTGCTGCCAGCGCTTCTGGAGCACTTAGTTGCAATGCTTGAAGTCCTTGATTTTCCTCCATAACCTGAACGAAAAACTGTTTTTGAGGGTTGTATTTAATAAATAATACCACTACCTGTTGCCATCTGCATTACAAGTATTCCCTATCCATGCTAAAGAATATACAGAAGAAAAATAAGATTCTTTGCCCTGGAAAAAATTACAAATTAATAAAGCTCCCCAAACCCTGGAAAAGATCTAATGGAGCTGAAGGCTGGAAAGCAGTAGGTGTTTATTCTATTTGGTCCTGGCAAGTTCTGGTTTGTAACTGAATTCTTCACCTTCTCCTATCCCTGTCCCACACACAATTCATCCAATTTCTATAGAAATCAACAGAGAAAGATTTATCCATGTCCATGGGCCTTGAATCATGTCACATGAAAGATATAATCCCACAGAAGACAGGGACGGGAAGGTGCAGCAACACCAAAAAGTTAATATTACAAAAACATAACAGGCGCAGCGGTTGCCACCAGTATTCCAGATGGTTGATCTCTCTGCTGTGCCACATTGCTTCTGGACACCTCACTTCTGTCCTTCTGCTGCCTTTGGTTGATCAGCTCCTTTGGGTAAGTAGTCTCTTATGTGATTATACAGTGGAGGGAGAGAACAGTGACACAAAGGACAAATGTAGCCTGCACCCTCACTTCTTACAGCTCCATGGCCAAATTTTTCCCCCTGTTGTACAGGATAACTCAAAAATGCATGTCTGATGATACATTCTGAAGGCTCTACGATGTCCTGGCCTGATTTAATGAAAGGCACTGCCCCTGAACCCAAAGGAGGCCATGAGGAGTCATTGTGCTGTCTCTGCAACTGCTGCAGCTTTAAAACCCTAGGGAGGAGGTGCAGACCTTTCCCCAGTCGTGCCACCAACCTGCAGTCACTAGAAGACTGTGACATTCTTCTGGGATGCTGTAATGCAGTTTGATCACTGAGCGCATTCAAGTACAGAGGCTTGTTTCATGAGTCTAAGAGGTTATTACCACCTCAGTTAATTATCTGTAAGGATTCAGACTCCCTCAAATGTTAATTATCCTGACATCAATCTCATGATCACCAAAGCTTAGTATGGCTATTTTTAGCAATACAAATATCTCCTTCCTGAATGGAAAAGCTATTCTTTTTCTTTCACATATTATTTTTAAATTTTAAACACATTAGACAGCACTGAGGGTTTTTTTTCCCTCTCTTAGAAACGATCCTAAGAATGTGTAATACTTAATGAAAGTGCTAAGAACAAAACCATCTTCAGACCTGAGCGTATGATGTTAGAAATCTGGTATGGGGATCAGGCAAAAATGATGAGAATGGGGTGCTGGAAGTCCATGCTTAATCCTATGAAATATGCCATTGGGAGAGCAGTTTAGTGCCCAGAACATATCAGTAGGCAGGTGTCTAAGTAAGTCTTCTTGTCCAGTGCCTGTTAGGACAGGGTTTTGAACCTCTGGGTTATACACAAGGCGTTACGTGCATGACACAGGAATAATAACAGCTCCATTCACCCAGGGCACTACATTCAGACCAGTCAACATCCCTTTTGTGTCTAGCTCTGAGGGTCGTATGGGATCTCTGAAGGCACCAGCTGAATGTGCACCAGCATAGCTGCTCTGCCTAAAACTCCAGGCAGCTGGAAAAAGTAGCATTGAGAAGGCTGTCCCTCAGTTTACTCTGGAGCTTAATGATGAGCTCTCTATACTGTTGTTGATTGCAATCTTTTGAACAGAAATAGCTAGAAAAATATGTCCTAAGGCCCAGCCTGCTTCCCCAGCACCATAAACCGTATTTGTTTAAAGCATAGACTGTACTAGCCAGTATTGCCTCCTCTGATAATAAGCAGTTCTTACACTGTTGTGTCCAGACCCTGCGAAGGGGATTTCAAAAAGGAAAGGCTCGTGCAGTATGGGAAGATCTGTTAGTTATTAGGTATTCTGGTGAACAGCTCTGATGCACTCAGGAGAGGGGTTTTGGAGCTTTAGGTACTGGAAATCATTGCTGGTATATTACACGTTTTCTGTGTGGCTTTGGGTGAAGTGCTTTAGCCTTGACTTTGTACCAGGAAAGGAAGTGGGAGTATAGCTGCTGATTTCAGTGGTATCTGCATCAGGACCCTCGTCGCTCCATAATTTCTAAGTTTCCCATCCGGTTGGAAATTTTATTTAAGACCTCACTGTTTGCAATTGACAGACTTAGAGCACTCTGCAGAGGTTGTCCAAGAAAGGCTTCCCAGGCCTGTGCAGCTCAGAGGTTGCCTGCTGCCCTCTCCAGGTCTCTGGCTCCCAGGCAGACCACCTTGCAGGTTGGATCCTGCTCCCTTGCACAGGAGCATTTTGAGTTTCCATGGGTAGGAAGTACTTGGAGGAAGGGTTTGGGAACTGCAATCTTTTGTTTTTACCTGCCACTAACAATGAAGTCAACTCATTTGTTTAGATCGTGCCTCTTGCAGCGCTCTCTCTAAACAGGTGGCTCTGCAGTGGCTATCATCTCAAGCCCTGGTTCTGGTTGTGGCTTCAAATTATTGCTGTAAGGCAAATAATATTTAAGCATCATATTCTGCGTCCCCCTGACATGTATATATTGATGGGAAGTTTCATAAAAAGGGAGAAAGGAGGGGAAAAGAAACCATTACCAGAACTTTGAAAGTCAAAGCACTAAAAAGAATTTGACAGTTTCAAGGTAACCTTCATTCTTTCTCCACTTGTTATGTTTTCCATCCTTACTCATAACTCTAGGACTCCATCCCAACCCCAACATAAGCAGTATTGACAGGAAAGGATTATCCGCAGGAATTTGACATATTTTCATTGAGAGGCTGCCAAAAGAAAATCTTCCTGAGCAGAACAAAGCTGGCCTTATTTGAACTAGCTTCTTCCTCTAAACTGTGGATGGACACCAGGGTGTGGTGCGGGAGTTAACTGGGTATTTCACTGAAACGATTATTTTCTAAACAGAATGTGTAGTAAAAAGAGAAAATGCTTCTTTGGCTTTTATTTCTCTCACAGTGAAATTAGAAACACTTGAGAGAAGATTTGTCTTGTGATGCTAAGCTGAACACCCAGGTAGCATCATTTTGGGGAAGATTTTGAGAAGTATTATTTTTATATCCATAGCAGCCAAAGGAACACCTGCTCCATAAGCTCCAATATAAAAAATAGCAGAGTACAGGGATCTCTTTGTCTGAGGTCCAGCAGGCTACAACTCTGATGCTGCATTAACTCTGAATAGCTGTGGGGTTTAGTATTTGCATTATAAATGCAGGAATCATCAAGCTCTCCTCCTCTAAAGAGATTTTTGAGTTCCCTTTCCAGTGCATGAGCAAGCATTGACTCCTGAGAAGATACATTACATTGGGAGCTTGCAACATCTCTTGCTGTGTACTAGAGATTCTGGAGAGGTTTTGCTGTGTGAGCACACAGAAAACACACTTTTTGCTTTGGTGACCGAGGCAGAATTGCTCGTTGAGCGTCCTTGATTCATGTTAGACCAAATGGGTTCTTGGGAAAAGGAATCACTTTGTATGCCGTTTGACCACCTCATGCCAGAATTTACGAATAAGTGTTGATACAGTCCATGTGTAAATATTTTTACTCTGCATCTCTGACATCAGTGAATATCTGCTCATGGTTAGCAGAGGATGACAATGGATAAAATGCATGCAGGAAGGGCAGGGTAGCAACCATGTACGAGCATGCAGAGGACCAATAGGGATTAGCATCTTATGGTGCAAATATCATATCCATATACTCCCATCTGGTAAGACCACACCTGGAGTACTGCATCCAGCTCTGGAGTCCTCAGCACAAGACAGACACGGAGCTGTTGGAACAGGTCCAGAGGAGGGCCACAAAAATGATCAGAGGAATGGAACACCTCTGGTAACGGTTTTAAACTAAAAGAAGAGAGATTCGGACTAGAAGGAAGACATTTTTTACACTGAGGGTGGTGGAACACTGGCACAGGTTTCCCAGAGAGGTGGCAGAAGTCTCATCCGTGGAAACATTCACTGTCAGGTTGGACTGGGCTCTGAGCAACCTTATCTACTTGAAGATGTCCCTGCTTCCTGCAGGGGGGGGTTGGACTAGATGACCTTTGAAGGTCCCTTCCAACCCAAATCATTCTATGATTCTGTACAGCTGATATTAAAACCAAAAACAAAACTGCCACAGCTTTCCCCTCTTTAAACGCTTATAAACAAAGATGAGGACACAACAAACGGGCTAGAGACCAGCTGCTTGATCAGTAGTGAAATGGCTGAACCGGGCAGGATAAGTAGCAGTGGCTTCTAGAATCAGCCCAGGATGGAGGGTTTTTTTTCAGGGGTATGGTGTCACACAAGGGGAGTATTTAAAAGGGCATATGAGCCGATGCCGCTGTAGAACCTGAGGAAGGGAGATGGGGGGGGCGGTGTTGGAGCTCGCTGGCACCCTGGCTTTTGCAAGCCGAATGAGTCAGCCTGGAACCGAACTCCGGTGTGTCGGG
>NW_010413825.1:0-1768 GCF_000710305.1 Buceros rhinoceros silvestris
TTCAGCATGAAGTGGGTGGCGTTTTTTGCTGCCTGGCAGCTGACGTCCCGCAGGGTGATGTTCACCAGGTCCTTGATGGGCTGGGAAAAAAAGAACCCAGCACTCACCCACTGGCTGGGGACCCACCCCAGGCACCTGGAGCAGAATGTGACCCACCCTGGGCCATTCTGGCAGGCCTCGGGACCCCCCACCCCTGCCTCACCTGCAGGTGGGATCTGGCGATGACAATCTCCATGGTTTCATCTGTGCACTTCCAGGGCTGGAGCATGAGCAGCAGCACTCTGGGCATCGGGTCGATGGTGGGGGCTGGAGGGGTGGGCGTCACAGGCTCCCTCCCCTCCCCCATTCTGGCAGGCCTCGGGACCCCCCACCCCTGCCTCACCTGCAGGTGGGATCTGGCGATGACAATCTCCATGGTTTCATCTGTGCACTTCCAGGGCTGGAGCATGAGCAGCAGCACTCTGGGCATCGGGTCGATGGTGGGGGCTGGAGGGGTGGGCGTCACAGGCTCCCTCCCCTCCCCCGCCCGCGGGAAAAAAAATGTGCACCGGGGTCCTCACCATGCCCCTGGATCTCCAAGGTGATGTGGGAGCTGGCAGGGATGGCAGAGTAGGAGGCGATGACGCTGTAGTTCTTCTCGAAGGCTTCGGCAACAAGGCCCTGCTCCGTGTCAGGCAGGAGCATCCCAGGGATCAGCCACGGGTAGAGGGATGCGATCCTGTAGTTCCCGGAGGCCTGCGGGGTTGGGGACAGCACAGGGAAGGGGCTGAGCGAGGATGGGGACAGTTGGGGATGCTCAAGGGACGGCTTCTGGGTTCATCTCCATTAGGAGGACTCACAGCAAAGGGCTGCCACCTGCCCATGCCCAATGTCCCCAGGTGCCCTCCTGCCACCCTTCCCATGCCACCGGTATTTCCTGGGCATCTGGCAGCCCTTGGTGGAGTGGTGAGGGGGACACGCATCCCGCTCAGCCCTACCAGGAACTGCACGTCGCACTTGTCGACGGAGATGAACCAGGTGAGGTTGGCACGGCTCTGGAGGATGAAGATCTGGTTGCTCACGGCTCTCTTGGGACATCTCAGGGACAAGTTCACTTCCGTGATGGAGGAGCTGCAAAGCCATGAGATGCCCCACAGCATCAGCATCCCACACTGGCGTGTCCCATACCCACCTTGGGATGGGAAAGCTCTGCTTATGAGACACTGCAACTCCTTCCCAAGCATCCCCAAGCACATCCCGCCAGGCGTTCCAGGGGGAGTTCCACTCCCCCCACACCGCCCCCGGGGTTCCCACTGCTGGCAGCACGTGGTACCTGGGCTCAGGCTGCAAGTGGACGATGTGGGCAGCCCTAGTGCTCTGGGCATCCCCGCGCGAGCACCCCTTCATCCCGTGGAAGAAGACCTCGGTCTCGAGGTGCAGCGTGGCATTGAAGTGCTCTTGGGGGACACAGTTTGGGGGGCTGCTGGCGTCTGTAGAGATGGGGGGGAGACGTCAAAGCCAAACTGGGCTCAATAGATGGGGATATGCTGGGAGCCAAGGGCTCAGTCCCCACAGCATCTCCCCTGGGACCGTGCTTCATCCAGGGTTGATGCCCTTTGGGAGCAGGAAGAGTGCTGCTGCCCACCCCAGCCCCCCAGTCCCAGCCCCACGCACCTTCTCCCAGGTGCAGCCGCACACAGCTGGGGTCCCGCAGCTTGCTGTAGGATGTGATGCCCCCGTAGGCATCCCGAGCCCAGGTCAGCAGCTGCCCCTCGCTGGGGGCCACAGG
>NW_010413826.1:0-9097 GCF_000710305.1 Buceros rhinoceros silvestris
GTTATTAAAATAGTTTTAGTTTCCAAAACTTCCTTGAGGACTCGCCCACTTTCTTTTTTCCTTTTATCTCTCTCCTTAACCCTTATTCTGCTGGAATGGAGAAGGGCCCAATTTGGAGAGAGAATTTGTCCCATGATTTGGCCCTGCCTCAGCCAAACGAGTGACACTAACTTGCTCATGATTTAATAATGGTATTATGAGAAGTGGTTAATTAGGTTATAAACAGATTATAGAGAAGCAGAGGTGTCTAGTAGATTTTGTGTTGTACTTTTTTTTTTTCTGAGGTAGAGACGCTTTAATTAACCTTGAAGTTTGCCAACATTGCTCCCACTTATAAAGAGGGATATGCACTGCAAATTGACAACTACGAGGCTTTTTCTGACCCTTTTTTTGTAAATAATTGAACAGCTGGTAAGGAAACATATTCTGCTGTGCTTTTACCATTTTTGGCTGTTGCTAGTAAGACAAATCGTATCCTGAGCTACCTATAAGAATGGGTATTGCTACTCTAGTTAGTCTAGTGGAGGGTCTCTACAGTTGGAGTTAGAAAAGCAGGATTTCCTATGTCTGCTCTGCCACTGTTAACTTTGGACAAATAATTTTACTTTACATTTCCTCCAGGTTTTGCCTATCTTGGGAAAACAGCTGTATCTTACTATGCTCTTAAATTTCGGAACATGTTTTGACATACATGGTATGGTAGGACATATTCTGTCTAAAAAAAGGCTAATGAGCGGATACAAGAAAAAAATATTCCTACTTTGGTACATGCATGTCAGTGTAAGGGCTGAAGCAGATGTTTAAAATATGAGAAGCTTTTCAGCAAAGGCTTAACCATTCTGGGTTTGTTGGGGGAATTTTTTGTTGGTTTGTTTTTTTTTTTTGGGGGGGGTATTTTGTCTTGGTTTTGTTGTTGTTGTTGGTTTATGATTCATAGTAACTGTCCTCCATGTCCTTTGTGGCTCATCACCCTTCTCCTGCTAAAGTTTCCAGCTCCTCACAGCTTGTTTTTAGGACTCCATCCTTTCCAAATGAATTGGAATGAGCTTGCTCAGCTGGAGGGCTATCGAATACTCCAAGTGAGCTAATGTAGCCATCTGCACCTTTCCTGGTGAGAAGCTGCAACTCCAGTATTTCTGGCTCGTCATAAAAAAGGCACTGAGTATCAGCCTGCCCACCTTGCTGCCTGACTGCCCTGTCTATGCAGAGCCTAAAGCTGTGAGTTCCTCTTGTCTTTAGTCTTCCTCTGCACAGATGTGTCTTTTCACTAAGTGGGACTTTGGTTTTACTAATTAATTGTCATTTATTTTAATATTAGTTTATTTAATTTCTTAACCATTAGAGTATATGACAGATGATAACTATATGTAGCAGCACAGCTTTCTCTTCACGTAGTGTGCAGCGTTGTCACAAAACATATCACTGGAAGAGTTGTGCCTGGCTAGATTAAGTGAGAGAAGACAGTTCAGAAGGATCTATTTTCTTAGCTCCTCGTGTTCTTCCATCCAATATTGTCAGTAGTTACCAAGTTAGATACTGAAGTATTGTATACACATGGTAATAGCACTAAAGAAAATCATGGGTGAATTTATTTGGGTAAAATTATACCGTGAAGTTAGCACATTTTAAGAACATTAAGGCAGTTCTAGAAAATAACTCAGATTGCAGTCTACACTGTGAAGACAGATCATTCTTTAAGTATTACAGAGGAAATTAAATATTATAAGTGGCCTTTACAGCCACTAAATATAAACTCCAAATGTGTAAATTGGTGTTATAGTCCTATAAAAATACTGTTTTTTCAGCTCACATCTTTGTGTCTAAAAAAAGTTGTTATTTAAGTGTTTCAGTAAAAGAATGTATGGATTCAGCTATTACTTCCTTAGGCATCTCATTTATTATCTGGGTAAATTAATCTACTCTGATTAGCACAAATATAAGCAATATATCGAGAAGGGGAAGAATTTTATAATTATTATAATGAAGTACATTTAGTCAAATCGCACTCAGCAAATAGGCTATTGTTCTACACACTATGCCCTTGAAAATTAATGCCAGATACATCTGAAACATATGAACAAATCTGAAAGCTAATATGGACCTAATCCAAAGGCTACTGAAGCAAATGGAAAGATTCCTCCTGACTCCAATGAACTTTGGCTAAGGGCCAGCAAAAGCAGCATTCATGTTACTAAAGAGCAAAGCTGCTGGAATAAAACTGGAAATTTCTCTTTTGTCATTTGCTAAGCTTTATGGGAGAGACATCAGCTGTCTGGATTCTCGCAAGAGAAAGCATAGGTTTGGGATGTCCATCTACTGCTGTTCAGATTATTTATATGTGCAGAGAAATGACCATTTATAACACAGTTAGATAAGATATAGCTGTTATTTGCAGCTCAAGAGGCACCTGTGGAACCTCAAGACTGCTCATTGCTATAGCAAGAATTAGGAAAGATATCAGCGTAGCAGAACTACATTATTGGCAAGTCTCTGTAAACTAGTCTAGACTCCATCGAAAGTGCAATTTTTCTTATCTTCCCCAGAGTTAATGTAACTAGACTATTTAGAGGTCTTTTTCAGTACTGTAAAACATGCTTGCTGTTGTGCTAAAGATTTCATATGCTGAAAATCTAGTTTTATTTCTCCATGTCATTTCTCTGTCTCATGTCACTAAATATGTCTTGCGACAATAATAATACCTGCAGGTGCAGGTATGAATATCATTAGTATGGAACAAACATACACATCTTCCTGATGGAAATTCTACCTAATTGGTGCCTAATCAGCTCTGTTTTGGAAGTCAGGTGGAAATGTTTCTGATTTCATTGCCAGTTACACTTCTTACCTGACTAATCGGCCATGTTATCAGGTAATATTTGAAGTGTTAGTTAATTTCTTGTAACTTCTAAGCTCAAGAACCCTCACTTGCATTCACAACTCGGACTCCTGAGGAGTGGCTGTATAAAATAAACTCTTACTGAGCAGATACGTTTACTGAAAGGGTAAGTTTTAATGAGCAATGCAGCACTATGTTAAATACAAACTGTTTAACCTGAAGTGTAAATTTTGCTTGTCAATACACTAAATGGAATTGTATGAAGTCTTTAAGTCAAACTCAGACAAAATGCTAATCAGTTCTTTCTTATGTTTTTGCAAAATCCTCACTTATGGCCAGCTAGTGTAATAAGACACATCAGAGTGAAAACATGTATTTATTTCAGAACGGGCTGTATATAAAGCATCCTTATATTGTGCATAGGGAGAGATGAAAAAATGGTTTATTCAACCACAGTGAAAGATATAGTAAAGCCATGCTAGAAATAAATAACAATTATTTAATTATAAACATTTAGAATTATGTTTTTTAAATTGTAGGGGGATTTTTGTATTGGTTCAAGGTTGTTTATTTGGCGTTTTCTTCTTATTGTACAAAATGGAGGGTCCTTTTCCCTTATTTATCAGTTAAGTAAATTGTGGATTTTCTTACTAATATGCAGCTGCTTTCAAATTCAACCCATGTGTAATCCCTCCTTGGCACCTCCACTGTTACATTGCTCTGTTCCTTGCAGTTCAGTTGGATAAGAAAATGTTTAGGACATTATTCCAAGTCCTGTCAACAGAGCAATCTCCAGCCTCTTGGTGTGGTGAAAAAGCAAATCTGAGTACACTGCCAAGTGCAGAAGCCAGCAAGCAGTGTTTTCTGCACTGGCTTTGAGAAACCACTAATCAAGAATTTTGCTTCCGATGGCTCAGGGCGTAGGAATTCACTGCGTTACCTGCAAATGTTATAAACAAGAATACATAAGCAATGGTGAGAACAGAGGGGACTGGATGATTTGCTAAGCTAGACTCATTCAAACCAAATCCAAGCAATAAGATACATCCACAGGAACAGGGAATAGTCAGATTTACAGATTATGAGAAGCAGTGACTCTGAAGGACTTGAGTTCAATACCACTTAAACTCGTGCAAGAAAGGGCTATCTGTACAAAAGGAGTATGGTTTTTCTCTGCATGAAAGATACTGGAGAAACTGGTGTTGGATTTCTGCCTCCAATCCGCTGAATGAGGTTCTGCGAAAAGAAAGTGCTGAAAAGAAAACCACAGAATGGCAAGGCCATTGAATCACAGAGTCATTCTATGATCATGATTCATGATTTGATCATGATTTGATCATGATCATGATCATGATTCATGATTCTGTGAATCATTCTATGATTCTGTGATTCAATTACAACTTCCAAATGAAAAGGGTAATTCATTGAAGTCCATGTCATCCATTTCTTTTGTATTTGATGTGCTCTAGGGTAGCCACTGGTGTCAGTTGCTTAGCTGTACAACCATGAAGTATAAAGCTCCCTGTGCCCTTGGTTTTGCTACATACTTTTATCGTGACACTTTTGTGCTGATTGGATGCATAGTTTTATACTCAAGATACTAAAGTTTACTATTCTCTATGTGTCTTATTTACAAAACATATACCTTGTTGATCCAGCTTTGTCTTTTACAAAAGCCTGATTAAGCTGCACACCTTATTAGCAACAGTAAGTAAAGAAGCATTTCGTCAACAGTTGAGGTGTGCACATTACTAAATCCCCTTCCATTGCAGTACCAATGCTTTCTATAAACATACTGCTTTTTGAAATTCACTTTTAAGACTCACTATTCTTTTAAAGCATCTGTTTGGTTGGAGAGATTACACTTAGAAACAGGTCATGTAATTTACAAGCATGTGTTTCTGCTATTCTAAGTTTGAATAAAGCCAGTTGATACTCTACTAAGCAGTTTGCCACTTCCTTATATTTGTGTGTGCAAATTGCTCTTTACAAGAAATAAATGGAGATCAGTAAATATTCATATGTTACTGGTTAATTAAATTCTTTCCCACTGATGGAAGTAATTATTTCTAGATCCAAGCTTAGGTTTTACTGACTTCACCGAATTTGTAACAAGACTATGTTTTGACTGCTTACATTCAGTTTAGAATACGTATTTCTAATATGTATTAAACTTCTCATTTCATTGTCTCCAGGTTTTAATCTGATTTTTTTAATTAACTGCAGTCCAGCATAACATTTCAGTAAATAACTTTACAGTTTCTTCTTTCAAATGTTCGTATTCCACTTTTTTCTTTTTTTTGTGCAGCTAAGATTCAAATATGAAAAGCAAAACAACATTGCTAAAAAAAATTGAATATGTGTACTAGAAAGTTGTTCCTTGACAAGAAAGGTATATGTATCCTCATTGAGAAGCCTTTCAGCTTAATTAACTCTTTGCCCAGTTCTACCCAGTATCCGAGTTATCTGGATCAATATTGAACCAGCTCTTTATTCATCTCTTCTTGTTAACAATACCATGTCTTATCTTTACTCCAAGAAAAGGATTTAATTTCCTTCTTTCATTTCATCATACCCTAAAAAAGAAATGTGTTGCTGGGTTAAAAGATGGAAGTGCATTTGTCCATGTGTTTTAGGAAAGCTGAAAACTCACAGCAGTTCCTGGGATTGACTAAAACTTTAACAAAAGCACTCACAGTACAAGAATTTTGACAGCCATATTACCTAAAAGTAGCTCATATAATATGATCTAGATTTTGTTAATGTAGAGACATCAGCACATCCTCCAAAATGAGATTTTACCTGTTACAGCACTGTGATTCTTGAGATGTTTGAAAGATAACAAATAGCAGTAAATAGAGAACACACTAATAAGTTCATAAAAATGCTGCTAAAAGTGCTGCTTCTTGCAAACGATTGTCCTTTTTGCCTGTCTCTTCTGCAGTACAACGATAATTTTGAATATGTGGTAGAAGAATTTTGACATTTGTATTATGGTCACTGTCAACATATTCCTCCTTCTCGCCTGAAAGTGCAGCTGCATATTCAAAAAATAATTATGGTGAAGTAAAGAAGCTTGATCAAGGAGCTCTTGCTGTGATTTTAGGCAAAGTCTTGCCATCTTTGGTCTGACTCATTTACTATGGGTTACACATTGTTTAAAAACCTGCATAGACCCAAATATGCACGAATATGTTAAGGTAGTTTTTCAGCTCTTTAGAGGTTTTTCCTGAAGCAAATATAATCCACCACAGAAAAACAACTTGAGATGTCAACAACAAAGGTTATTCTAGGGCATTGAAACTCTCCTTATCATATGCATAAATTATTTCTACAGAAAACTTAAAACTGATCGTAGCTAGGTAAGCAAGCATAGGATTTAACAAGGCAGGTGTTTTACTGACGTCCTTATTTGAAGCTGACATAAGCAGAAGACATGAGATATTGTTTGCCCCAAATTATTTAGGTACAATATTTGCCATTCCTGTAATTGAGTTAATGCTGGCAGATCTACGATTACCACACTCTAAAATACGTAAAAGGTTTTTGTCAATTCCATTGTCTAAAAATATGTCAACTTTTATGTCAAGTATGAAGATTGAAATTTTCACTCAAGAAACAGAAAAATGTCTCTCCTAATCGCACATTTAAATGAAAGATTTGAATTAATTTCACTTAGACTTAAGGAAAAAAGAATTGGTTTGAGCTATAGGCCAACATCTTAAGTTTGGTATAAATATTTGATTTGACTACGAAATAACCTTACAAAAAAATTCACAGGCCAGAGAATAGGTAGTTAAGAGGACAAGAAGTTCAGCACAGTCCCTCTCATTTCTTGATTGTAGGTCTTGGTGACCTTAGAAAAGGCTGAAAATCATTCCCATTCCTGGCTCTTTGGTAACTAAAAGCAGTTGACATGCCAGGCCCAAACGCTGCAGCCGTGATCCATTTCAAGAGGTTCATTGATTCTTGCTGACAAATGAGTTCTCTTCCTGATTAGAACTAATTAATTGTAAAATTTTGCATTTTGGCCTCTAAGTGGAAACATGGAGACATTGTAGTTACACCATTATGTTTTACTCAAATAAGCCAAGAATCCAGGGCAGATTCAAAGCCCATTGCCATCCAGGAATGCTTTTCAGTTACTCCTGAATAGGTTTGAATCAGGTCCTGAATTGAGGATGAAATAGAAGCTTCTGTTTCATCTTTGCAGTTGCATGTCTGGGCATAACTAGATCTGAGCTGGGTTTGAATCTTGAACTAGAGATGGTTTCTGGAGATGACCAACTGAGGCAACACAAGGAGACCTGTAACTGTAAGTAGTCATGAAACCAGGTTTATGTGGATCCGGATCACAATAAACTGTAGATTAAATAGACAATAAGATAAGATAGTTGATTAGTTCTTCAAAAACTCACTATTTTCATAAATACCTCAAATAAAAGTTTGAAGGAAGTTAATTGTTTTCCTGCAGCCATCATGGTAGACATATTTCTAGTCTCATAGTAAGAAAAAAATCAAAATATAACTTCAGAAAAATTATCAAGTAACAAAACTCTGAATTTTTCTTTATCCACTTAATTGTCCCTTCTTTTAATGTTACATTCGAGTTCCTATCTCTATTACAGGACAGCAGGTATCAAAATATTTGCCGTAACAGTTCATATTGAGATACTGCCTGAAGATATTTGTATTTTCTCTAAAAAGCTTTTTCTTTAAAGACATAATTTCAAATGTCAAAGGATTAAGTGTGTCCATTATATATAAGCAGCTTCATACCATGCTTATAGACTTGTTTTTGAAGGAGGTAATAAAAGCATGTTTGGCAGGACTATGGATGCCAATTGAATAGGAAAGCTATGAGCTAGTGAGGCTTTACTTACGTGTTTTAGAAATTTTAGTAGCAGTCAAAATGGAACTGTCCTGCTGGCACTGCAAATGAAAACTTCAGAAGGAGTATTTAAGTAAAAGCAAGGAGAAAGTGGACAGTTGTGGAAGAGCACCTCTGGTTTGGACAAACAAAATCGATGCGGGGAACATACCTACTGCTTTCTGCACTTCTGAAAGAGCTAAGAGGGAAAGGAATAGCACAATCACAACAAACAGCAAAGGCAGACTGGTTGAAATGCCCACCGACTGGCACTTGCAAAAGTCAGGGCAGGTGATTCTGCACTGGTGCTAAAAATTAAATAAATATTACAGTGGGGGGATTAGAAAGCATGGCTCTGATGACAACCCTGCTAACACAAACATCTCAGAGATCTGTTAGAAGCAGGATGATCCAGGGGCAGCTTTACCTGTTATACAAGAATGGTGAAGTAGGATGTAGTGGTGGGGTAGTGGTGCTGTGTGAAGAATGTGTGAAAGGGTAACAGGTTAAAAACATTACAGAGAAAAACAATTTGTATAGAATCCTTGTGGAAGAATTCCCATACTCTTGCAAAATAAAGATATCATGAGGATTGCACTACAGATCCATCAATTAGGAGAATCACAGTGATGCAGAAACGTTAAGTGCACTAGCAAGGCTGCAAATATAGGGCAAGGACTAATAACGGAATGTTTCAACTGTAGACTGTGTATGCAGACTGAATCAGTGGCTCAAGCCATAGAGATGCAATTTTTGGATGAAGCAAATGCCTGATTCCTAGATCAACCAGTCTTAGAACCTGAAAGAAAAAAAATGCTGTTCTGTCTTTGCTTTAAGTAGTGGACAGAGGCTAATTTAAAGAGATTCTAGTGGGTAAGTGGCATTGGAATTGAACCTGCCAGCGGTCTACAGGCTATTTAAAATATTAGAAGCCCAGGTGAACTATGTACTACAATTAAACAGAAAACAAAATAGGGACCAAACCCATCTCTGTACTTCAACAGAAAAATTAAGGAAGTTCTGCTACTGGAAAATTCTCTAAGACCTTAACTCAAAAATTAATTTTAACGCCTTTGTTCTTAGCTAAGAATTCACAAGATTAAATGCTACAGCAAGGCCAACTGAACTGTCCTTCCCTATGATAAGGGAAGGACAGTTAATTTCCCGTGACTAATTGAAAAACATACAGCATATTAATATGCAAAAGGAAAGTGCAAGCCGTGGTTATGTCAAGCAATGGAACCATGTAAAGATTGATGTTTAAGATAGCATGCTCTATGTCTATAATATTTTATATACTTCATTCTATCAAAAAGAGGGAAGCTGTTGAATCGGGGATGAGAGATGTCCAGAGTTATCAGCATACAAAGTGAAAAGATGAACTGAAAAAG
>NW_010413826.1:9175-10162 GCF_000710305.1 Buceros rhinoceros silvestris
AAACGGGAAAGAGATTGCAAGACATAGATAAGTTCATAAAATGTATCTAATTATACATTCAAGCAGTCCAGTACTAAATAAATTAATTGGAAAGAAGTACCCCTATATATCCAGATAGCTTAGTCAAGGACATTATCTTTGCACCAAAATGTGAATTGATGTTTTGTTCATTCATAGGTATTCTGTACAGGGTATGTAGGCAATGGAAGAATCTGCCACCAGGATATTTTAACAGGAAAAATGTGAGAGTTAGAAAGACCTTCTGTCAGTGTCCAGGCAATGTTTCCTTTCCTTTTCCAGTACAAGGCCTGTAGAGGTGGAAAGGTAGAAAAAGGATTTGTGAAGCACATTTCGTAATCTCATGAAGCTGCTAATTTAGGCTTAGCTGTGCTTCAGTTGAGATGGGCGCCGTTAATGAAACAGCTTTGTGAAGTTGAACAGCACTATGACTTGCAGTTTTCTTAAGCTCTTTTTAAGTAGGGAGAAAAGGAAGTTCTCCTGCACTTCCCACCTGGAACACTGGAATAACTTGGTTGTCCAAAGACAGTCCTTGTCAGTACGAAGGGGTAGGGATATGAAATCCTGTATAATCCTTAAAGTAATCTAGCAATATTTTCCTTCCAAATATTTTTATTAGAGGAGGTTGTACCATCTGATGCACCTTGTGTCTATGTGGTTTTTTTCTCCAGTAATAGGTGATTCTACCTTTCAGCAGATAAATGTTCTGCCATTCGGTGCAGAATCTGCAGATACAGAGCCTGTCCCTGATAAACAACAAATCTCACTTCTGCTTTCACAGAATCACAGAATCATCTGGTTGGAAGAGACCTTTAAGATCATCGAGTCCAACCGTTCACCCTGCCCTGCCAGGGTCTGTAAACTATGTCTCTCAGCACCACATCCACACGTCTTTTAAACACTTTCAGGCAAGGGGACTCCACCACCTCCCTGGGTTCCCTCTTCCAATGCTTAATGACCCTCTGTGTA
>NW_010413827.1:0-389 GCF_000710305.1 Buceros rhinoceros silvestris
GTTCCCGGAGCTGGGTGCTGTCTTCAACGTCTTCGTCAACAGTTGGACGAGGGAGTGGAGGATCCGTCAACCAGTTTGGAGCCGCCGCCCAGTTGGGGGGTGTGGAGCTGCTGGGGGGTCCACCGGGGGGTCTGGGCAGGCTGGAGCCAGGGGCTGAGGCCAATGGGCAAGTGAGGGGTCCTGCCCTGGGGTCCCACCAAGCACCAGGGCAGAGAAGGGTCTGGAGAAGATGGGGAAGGGCTGGAGAATGTGGGGAAGGAGCTGCAGAACGTCTGAGGAGCGTCTGGGGGGTGGAGAATGTGGAGATGGGGCTGGAGACCATGGGGAAGGGTCTGGCGAAGGTGGGGGAGGAGCTGGACAAGGCGGGGGAGGGTCTGGAGAAGGGGAGG
>NW_010413827.1:511-1072 GCF_000710305.1 Buceros rhinoceros silvestris
GAGGAGCTGGACAAGGTGGGGGAGGGTCTGGAGAAGGTGAGGAAGGGCTTGGATAACGTCTGAGGAGCAACTGGGGGTCTGGAGAGCGCGTAGATGGGGCTGGAGATCATGGAGAAGGATATGGAAAACGTGAGGAGTGCTTGAGAATCTAGAAAAGGTGGAGAAGACGGTGGAGAACATCTGAGCAGCAGCTGAGGGTGTGGAGAACATGGAGATGGGCTGGAGAAGGTGGGGAAGGGTCTCGAGAACATGGGGAAGGGTCTGGAGAACATCTGAGGATCAGCTGAGGGACCTGGGGGGGTTGAGCTGGAGAAGAGGAGGCTGCGGGGAGACCTTGTCGCTCTGGACAGCTCCCTGACAGGAGGCTGTAGAGAGGCAGATGGGCTGGAGAAGGTGGGGAAGGGTCTCGAGAACATGGGGAAGGGTCTGGAGAAGATGCGGAAGGAACTGGAGGAGGTCTGAGGAGCAACTGGGGGTCTGGAGAACGTGGAGCTGGGACTGGAGAGGGTGGAGGAGAGTCTGAAGAAGGCGGGGAAGGGGCTGGAGAACATCTGAGGAGCA
>NW_010413828.1:0-12388 GCF_000710305.1 Buceros rhinoceros silvestris
CGAGGGGCACAGGGGGAGGGATGCCAGCAGCGTTCTTCCTAAAGGCTTTGGAGCAGGCCGGGTGCGAGCCAGGTCTTGCCCGAATAAGCTGGAAGCAGGAGATTGTGGGGGCTGAGCTGCTGGCTGGTTCTGTGGCCGAGGTGAGGATGACGGTTGCTGTAGGACTGTGCGGGTTCTCTGGTGCTCGCGAGTCTGCCGGTGGGTTCTCTGTGAAGGTTTTCTCTTCCCCTGGGGTGGAGCGGGGAATGTTACGTGTCTGTTTACCTCTTGCATGTACTCTGAGGTAGGTTGCTTTGACTGTTCCAGCTGTCTGCCAAGATGTGAAAATTTAACTCTGATTAAAATCTCATGCAGATTCGCGAGCTTATTGAGTCCTTTGAAGGTCCTCAGCCTGCAGACGTGAGGCTGATGAAAAGAAAGACAGGTGAGAGCTCTTAATCCAGTTTTTGACATCACCTTCCTCTTCCCCAGCCCAAAAGAGTATCCAGAATTGTCCCCAAACTGCAACACATGCCATAAAAAAAAAAAAAGGTTTGCCATGGCTAAGGAATGTGGCTTTTTGGAAGACTTTTAGATAGCTGGTCAACATGTTAAAAGAAGTCTGTCTACAGGGGTTTTTGTTAACAGGTATTGGTAAGTAATACTAGAGTAAACCCATTTAATAGTCTGTAGTCTGTTGCATGGTTACCTTAAACATGGATTCAAATCAAGTGAGATGTAGCCAGATAAGGGAGCTTGGTTCCTTGCCATGGCAAAATAACGAGCAGATCCCAGCAGTTGACGTCGCATTTGTAAAGCTGCTTTGTCATGAAGTAATGAAGCAGTTGGAGAGAGATTCACCTGTTTTAAAGGAACTGACTAACACAAGTATCCCGTCTATATCTGAATGCTGTCTCTAGGTGTAAGCCGTGGTTTCGCCTTCGTGGAGTTTTATCACTTTCAAGATGCTACCAGCTGGATGGAAGCCAATCAGGTTGCTTCACTCACCAAGTCTAGATATTCCTGAAAATGGAACAAGTCTGTACAATTAAAAAAAAAAAAGGAAAAAACGAAGGTGGAAGGAGTGGTTTGTTCCATAACAGTGATTGAGAAGAAAAAAAGCTTTGTATATATTAAAATTTGTAACAGTAAGACAAAATACCAGGTGAAATGAGGAGAGAAAATTGGCTGTTTTGAGCACTCCTTGGTAAAACATGCCATTGTTGTAAATAACTTATTTCTCCCTGATATTTCCTTCTCTGTTGTCGGAGAGAGTGCGAGATCGCTGCATTACATTGCTATTATACCTGAGTGAGAAGTGTCAGTTCGTGGCAGCGGTGCCTTCCCACAGTTCAAGAGGGAGAACTGGCTCTTGCAGAATGGAAAGAATGTTTATTCCAGCTAAATTTGGTAGAAAGTGAGTTCTTGCATATGGTACGCTGTGTATTTTGGCTTTTTTGGAGTATAACTTGATAAGGAGCCAAAATGCAGTAAGAGTCCTCTGATTTCTTTTCCAAAGAAGTTTTCCCGTTGCACTGCAAACAGTTTAACTTGCTTTTGCTCTTTTCTCAATATTCACAATCTGTTTTAACAACAGAACTTCAAAATACTCTCAAAGCAAGCAAAGTGTATCAAGCCAGTTTTGTTCTTAGAACCAGATGTTGGCTGTGGGTCCCGGGGCAGCGTGAGGAGTGCTCTGTGTTGTTACCCGTAAAGGTACAGCACTGCCTTGGATTCGTAGGTGGTTCCAGCAGATGGAAGTTGCTGTGCGCCTTATGCTGGAATGGGGTTTCCTCTGTCCCGTACCATGGGTGATTACCCCTGCCGGGGAGCAGCGTTCAAATGCTATTTCCAGACGTGCTGCTCAGTAGGATTGGTGGATGCAGCAGAAACGTTTGTATCAAGAAATTAATGCTGAACGTATTTTTAGAAACGAGATAATTTTAATATATACAAAGCTGTACTGATGCATAATTTATTGAAACATACTCAAATTCACTCCAGTAACCAGCCACCCTAGCAGTAGGGAAAACATAGACTCTGCCCAGCAGCCCGGTTGCTGACTGTTAGATGAAAGATGATGCATTGCAACTATGCCAGCAGCCTTGTTTCTATGTGTCCATATCCAGTGAGTGCTGGGCCCTCCCACCCTCCCTCCTGCCGGTAGGAGAAATGGCTTTGCCCTATTCAGTTGTGCAGAACGTAAGAGCCTTGTTCATGCTACGTACTAGATCCATGTCAGACCCTGTTATCAGAAAAGCCACCGGTTCTGACACTTGGGTGGTACCTCTGCAGTAAGCCAACCTGCTCTAAAATCAGTCCTCCTGTTAAAATGTTGGGGGGTTGGCCTCTAAGACGTGGCCCCCCAGACGCACTTCCACCTGTTTGACTAAAGCGTGTTGATGGCCATGCTACGGAAGGGCATTCTGCATACCCATGCTTGGCAAAGTGTGAGCCGGGGAGTCAAGGCTTCTTAAGTAGACCTAAATTCTTAACTCTAAAGTCAGAGGACATGCGGAAAGCATTATGAACTTTTCCTACCCATGGAGAAGCTTCACTTGCAGTCTAGTTACTCATTCTGGAGAGCTCCTGCCTGAATGAAGAACACAAACCTCTCGTGCAGGCTTCCGATTGAACTGAAGCATTAGTCAAAGGAAACCACTCTTGAGTTACTGTTCAGTTGATGGCACTTGTCATCCAGCCTCCAGGAAGTCTGAGCAGGGTCCCTTTGGGAGGAGTTACTGTATTTTCAGAGGGACAATTCTGAAGAAAGTGCTTGGAAAATTAATCCAAATGTGGCTGTTAAAAGGTCTGGGGTGTTTGGAGTAGGGGAAGAAGTGAAGCAGTCACCTAAGGACACGTTTAAAAAGTCGCTCAGAGCTATACCAGAAGTGAATAGAAATGTGGGGGCAAAGAGACTCCTAAAAATGTGTTAATGCTGAATGCAGCAGGGTAGGACTCTGTCTCCTTCGAGACACTTCCTGGTTCCATGTCAGCGTTTAGTGTTTGGCAGCTTTTTCAACACACCCTGATTCTGTTGATCTTTGCTCCACGTCCCATTCTCTTACTGCCCTCGTCCTCCTCTCTGCAGGATTGGATGGGAAGGGTGTAGGTGGCGGTGGTTGTCCTCCACATCCTCCCCATATGTTGTACATGTAATTCAGGAGCACTGATTCCTCCGAAGGGTGCTCTGCCATGGGAAAATGGACATGTGTGCCTTGACACAGGAATAATTGAAACCACTTTTTTTGCAGAAAAAGCTGGTGATTCAAGGGAAGCAGATTGCGATGCACTACAGCAACCCCAGGCCTAAGTTCGAGGACTGGCTTTGCAACAAGGTATAGTTATAGGGCATGCTTTTATCGGAGGGAGTTTGTCCTGGCTTCAGCGCTCTTGTCCAGCTCAG
Organism: Buceros rhinoceros silvestris; assembly: GCF_000710305.1. Lineage (NCBI taxonomy): Eukaryota > Metazoa > Chordata > Aves > Bucerotiformes > Bucerotidae > Buceros > Buceros rhinoceros. The sequence continues at coordinate 3,386 of NW_010413828.1, forward strand.
TGATTTGAACCAGGTGATACACGGTTCAGACCCACTCGTGCTGCTGGGCTGTGTGACATAACAGGAATAGTAAGATGCGGGAGTGAAGAGGTTTTGTAGCTCTGGTGGTAAAGTATACAGAGTGACCGAGGTGTTGCTCCAGAAGATGCAGAGATGGGGCAGCGAGCGGTGCTAGAATACGAAGTTATGTGATGACTAACCTGGTGTCGAGTTGCTGCTCGTCTGCTGCGTACTCCCTGTTCAGCCTCCCGAAGTGGAGATGACTTAGTCAGGTGAAGAGCAGGCTCTCTTGGTAGGCTTTAACTACACTTCTTGCCCATGAAGACAGCCTGTTTTCCAGCCTGTGTTTCAGTTTAACGTTGTGCTTTTTAAAGTAGTTACTGTGCCTGGGATTATAAGTTGACGAGCGCACTAAAATAATTAACAAATAACCAGATAGTTTGGGAGGACTAGGGGAAAGGTAGTTGGGATGTTCTGAAAAGCAGCTGTGGTGCAGATGAGGGTGCCTTTTGCTGTTCTCTGTTATCCTGGTGGGTTTAGCTTTGCTGCGTTACTTGGTGCGAATGTCTTTTCATTACTGCACAGCAAATGCCGGCATTGTTGCGCATTACCCGAGTTCTTACTAGGCTTCTCTTGTTCCTCCCAGTGCTGCCTTTACAACTTCAGAAGGAGGCTAAAATGCTTCCGCTGTGGAGCGGACAAATTCGGTATGTTGCATTGCTCTTTGGCTGTGTTTGATTTGGTTTGAAACCTTCTGTCCTGTGTAGGAAACAAAGTTCACTGTAGGTCCTAGGCTGGCTTGTGAAATCCTGAGTCTGAGTGATTGAACTGTGTTGTGACTAAAACATTTCCCTCTTCTTATGAAGATTCAGAACAGGAGGTACCACCTGGGGCAGCAGAAGCCGTTCAGTCTGTGGATTATTACTGTGATAGTAAGTGTTCTTTGACTTACTGTATAATGTGAAACGTAAACACAGATACTAAAATCCTTCCCGTACCTCAGAATCCCTACTGAAGAACTTTTAAGTACTCTGGAGAGCCGCTATGTGCCCACTAATGTCACACTTTCTTCTCTCCTCAGCCATCATCCTCCGAAACATTGCTCCTCACACAGTAGTGGAATCCATCATGACTGCCTTGTCTCCGTATGCATCTCTGGCAGTCAATAATATCCGTCTAATCAAAGACAAGCAGACTCAGCAGAATAGAGGCTTTGCGTTCGTGCAGCTGTCTTCTGCCATGGTGAGGGCCTTAACGATGTGCTGCCATACTGGAAGCATGTAGAGCCCTTGAGCTGTCCAAAGGACAACTCCAGTTCACCAAGGGTTAACTGACACTTGGTGTGTCAGAACCTGTCATCTTTAGCTGTGGTTTGGAAAGAAGGTGGGAGGACGTTGTCATCACTTCTTTCTGTAGCAGAGTGATGTTCTGGATTGAAGGCCAGCTTCACACTTGGACCACAGAAATAATGGTCTGGGATCATATTCTGATATGAAGGGCTGGGGCATATGACATGGGAGAAGGTGTCCACAGAGCTGGGCGCCTTCCACCTTGAGAGGGCGAGGGGGGCCAATCTTTCTGCTCTCTGCAGCATCCAGTGTGAGGGTATAGGAATGGCAGAGACATTGAGGCTGTACAGGGATAGGACAGTGGGCAATAGCCATAAATTGAAACATAGGAAATTGGTACAGGGAAAAACTCTTCTCTGTGGGGGAGGTCAGATAGGTGGCACAGAGTCCCTGAAGGGCGACATCATCTCTGTTCTGCATGTTCTAAACCTGATCAGCAGCATGATGTGTTTGGCTCTGCTTTAGGCAGAGTATGACGGATGAAAATGGGTGCCTCGTCTCAGCCTCTGCTGGCCTCCCTTATAAAGCTGAGATTCAGTGGCCTGGGGAAGCCCATATTATTCACATGTGTGCTGTGATCAGTCTTACTGTGCTCTTCAGCAGGTGTAGTATGAGGAGAAGGAGGTGTTCTTACAGCCTGAGCCGCTTTCAGTGGCTGGCTGTGGCAAGCCAGGGCTTTGGCAACTCCTGAATCATCGGTAACCTGCTTTCATAATAATGAGTGTTTTCTGATTGTAGGATGCTTCTCAACTACTGCAGATTTTGCAGAGTCTTCAGCCCCCATTAAAGATTGACGGCAAAACAATAGGCGTTGACTTTGCGAAGAGTGCCAGAAAGTGAGTCGTGATGGTGGTTGATTTTTTACTTTTGTCTCCCCCCACGCCCCTCCATTTCTTAGAGATTTGTGTGGTCACCCAGGGTTTTATTAATGTCACTGTCCCTCAAAGGTTTGCTTCCTTTAAGTGTCTTGCGTTGCATGTACCCTGCTCTTTGCTGTGTGTGAAAGCAGGAGTTCCTACCGCCCCTGTTTCCAGTCCTCTGAAGGTCACGTCGTAACTGCTTGTGTACACGATGTGCTTGTTTCCTTGGAGACCTAGTGACTTGTTACTGACTGTACAACAACGAACCTAAAATTCTTCACTCGCCAAGCAGCGCTTTGGCTCGTTCAGTGCAGTCAGGCTGTTTTATAACTGCCAAGAAATACGTGTGTAAGGGCAGGCTGTACCTCCTCCCATAGGGAGGAGAAAAAAACCAGTACTCAGATGTGTCATTCCTGTGGTTACAGAGACTTGCTTCTCCCAGATGGTAACAGAGTCAGCGCCTTCTCTGTGGCAAGTACAGCCATTGCTGCAGCTCAGTGGTCATCCACTCAGGTATGATTTGGAGGCGGTTGCTCATAGTCCCGCTTCCCTGCAAGTGAAAACATAGCGCATATAATTTCACTGCTGCCGCCTTGCTTGGTTGAACTGACCGAAGCTGCTCTGAGAGTTAGGCTGGCACCTAAACAGTGTTGGAATTCTAAAACGCAGTAACTTACCTGTCCCTGACAACAGTTCTCTGCTTGAATTTCAGCCGCAGGCTGGAGAAGGCAGCACCCTTGACTACAGCTACCTCCAGTCGGGACAGGATGGCTACACGCAGTACGCTCAGGTTAGTAGTGGTGGTTGTGCTCTGACTGGTAAGTTGTTGTAATTGGGGCATCTGCTCATCTTGCGTTGTCACTCATTTCCCCTCACAGTACTCCCAGGATTATCAGCAGTACTACCAAAACCAAGGAGGAGTGGTGGACACGGACACAGCTACCATATCAGGTAGTACTTGTGACGTGGGGGAGGTGCTGTTGCTTGTGATGATAATTTTGCAGTGGTTGTATTTTACCTTGGCCTTTATGGTGGTTGCTCGGTAAAGGTAGACCTGGCTCATCTTGTGCTCAGGATATCTGAATGAGGACATGTTACTAGAGAACCATAATAGATCTGCTCAGGTGGGACCTCCAGTCTGAGGTGGGGGCAGCCTCTGTTCCAGACTATGGACAGAAAGCCTTGAACTCTTCAGAGCTGAGTGAGCAGCTCTAGACAGATCTTCAGCACCAGCAGCTGTCAGAGGCTGGCAATCAATGACTTTGGGAGCAGCATATTTCCTCCTGAAAAGGAAACTTTTCCATGTCTGGTTAGAAAATAGCCACTGTGTATCTGTCATCTTTTGAACATTTATTGCCTTGTTTGGCTGCTGGAGCTGGAATTAGGAGCTGAAACTGTAAACAGAGTAATTTTAGCCTGCGGATGAAGCACTGTTGTACAAATCGGTTGGCTTACCCATTATTGTGCTTCGTTGGCAGGAGCTCCAGTCACTACCACCACAGCTGCAGTTGTGTCCCAGAGTCCTCAGTTATATAATCAACAGAACAACTCACCTGACTCTCCGGTAATTACTGCACTAATTTTGCTCTCAGCGCTGGGGTTACGTAGGATGTCTGGCTTAGCTCTGAGCTTTGCTCTTCAAAGTGGGTGGTCAGCAAAGCTGCTGAGTGTCCACGGGTTAGTCACTGCGCTTGCGGTCATAAGGCACCTGCCACTTCTTTTCTGTGATGGTTTTGTTCTCTAAGGGTGAGTGCTGTATGTCCTGGTGAAGAGGAGCTAGCTGCTGTAGGATGCATGGGGTGGGCTGCTCACGCCTTGGCTGCTGTCCTTTTTGGACCTGGGAGTTTCTAACTGAAGTTCCTGGGTTTGGGTGTTTTTCAGTCACAGTCAGCACCAGCTACCACTAGCGCTCAGGCACAGACGGCTCCCCCGACCGGTGTGGTCCCTGGAACCAAGTACGGTAAGCAGTCGAGTTGCTCCTGGAGCCAGGTACCTTGTCACTGTGTAGCAGGAGAGAGGCTTGGCTTTGACGGAGTGCTCTGTCACCATGTGTCGGTGGTGAAGCTGTCCCTGGAGCACGTTCTCTGCACGGGTGATTAAGAGCCCTTCACAGGCATGTCTGCTGTCATGGCTGCTCATGATCTCAGAATTTTACCTGAAATGTAGAACGATACCTGTCTGAATTCAACTGGAACGACCATGTCCCACACTTTAATTTTTTTACAGCTGTCCCTGACACTTCCACCTACCAATATGATGAATCTTCAGGATATTATTATGATCCTATAACAGGGCTCTACTATGATCCTAATTCCCAGGTAAACACAAGTTCTTCCCACCTGTCTTAACTGTTAAGGTCCATTAGTTACCTGTCTCTCATCATATGAGTGAAATAACTTCTCTGAGGTGCACAAAACACCGAATGTGGCAGGTAACTCTCAGCAGTGTGCCTACGGCTGGGACTTCTCTCTGGTATAGCCCTTCATTTTTCTCTCCCTTCCTTAATTTTCCTCCCAGTTTGGCCCATACAGGATTAGCACTTGTCACAGACACTGTAACTGAGCTATTTGGTAGTGGAGTGCCCAGCAAAGCCCACCCAGCTCTGGGCTCTGGCGTGTCATCTCCTGGGAGAGGCAAAAGGTGCTGCTGGGCAAATCGCCTGTGCTTGGGGACAGAGGCTTCAGCCACTTCATGCCTCTTGACTCCTCTGTGGAGTCTGCAGAACTGGTTTGGACTCTGCAGAGCGCGTTCCCGTTTGATGTGGTAGTCGGAGTCAGACAGCTCGCTTGGGCTCTCCCTTGGATGCTGAGTTTGTATCAGGCGTTTAACTGTCTGTCTGTGTTCTCTCTCCGGCAGTATTACTACAATGCCTTAACCCAGCAGTACCTTTACTGGGATGGCGAGAAGGAGACCTACATGCCTGCTGCGGAAGGTATCACATACCAACAAACAGCTACCACAACCACCACCAAAGAAGTGAAGGAGAAGAAAGAGAAGCCGAAGAGTAAAACAGCTCAACAGGTAAAAGGCGAAATGGGATGGGAACTGGCTAAAGTCCTCTGAGGCATGCGATAACAGTTCTCCTTTTCCGTGACAAAGGAAATCCTCTGTACGTGCCTGCAGTTCGCAGGCTTTGTGGAGGGTTGAGGAGAGGGGGAGTTGGCAAGGCTTCAGTGCAGAAATAAGCTCTGCATAGGAGGAACGCACATGGAACCGTGCCAGCACCAGTGGGAGTATAACCGAGCCGTCACTTAGAGGATTAGATTGATAAGGAGGGTTCATGCAAAACAAGCGAACTGCGGTGTCTTTGAACACTGTGTACAGGGAAACAGCTGCGCTACATCCAGTGTCCTGTGGTTTAAAAATAAAAGGCAGTGGGTTGACTTGTACAGGAGATGGAATCTCTGTCACAGGAGATTGACAATGGTGAGGGGAGCTGCCTGAGCAAACCACTCTGCATTTCAGATTGCTAAAGACATGGAGCGCTGGGCAAAGAGTTTGAACAAGCAGAAAGAGAACTTCAAGAACAGCTTCCAGCCACTGAGCACCAGGGAGGAGGAGCGCAAAGAGTCGGCGGCTGCAGATGCAGGCTTTGCCCTCTTTGAGAAAAAGGTGAAGGTGCTGGCAGCTGTGCACGGCGGGGAGTGGTGTGGCAGAGAGCTCAGGGCTCATGGCGTTCTTTCCTCTTGCAGGGAGCTCTCTCTGAGAGGCAGCAGATCTTGCCAGAGGTGATGAAAAATGGGGACGATGAAAATCCACTGAAGGTGAGTATGCGATACCAGGCAGAGGTATTCCCAAAGGTTACTGGTAAAGTAATTCAGAGGAGATCTAGCAGGTACTTGCTGTCCAACCTGGATTTCCATGGAATGGTCTGTCAAAGGTTGAGGTGGTCATAGTGAGAAAAGCTGTGACTTCTTCTAAGCCTCAGGAGCTCAGCTGAGGTTTTGAGGTTTCTAAAAACGCTGTGCTCAAATCACTGTTAGTGCAACAAAGTCTTACAGCCACTGTAGCGTGTAGTTCTTTCGAGTTCCGTTTCATCCCTCGTAGTGAGAGAGTGATGCCTTTCCTGTGCAACAAACACATTGGGAGCCTCTGGGCTCCCCTCTGAACTGTGATGACAGTGCTGTGGTGTCCCTCCTTTCCAGCGTGGTCTGGTGGCTGCCTACAGCGGCGATAGCGATAATGACGAGGACTTACTGGAAAGAATGGAGAATGAGGAAGAGAAGCTGACTGACTGGAAGAAGATGGCTTGTCTGTTGTGCCGAAGGCAGTTCCCAAACAAAGACGCTCTGATTCGGCACCAGCAGCTCTCCGACTTGCACAAGGTACTGGGTGGCTATAGTTCAGTGTGTAAACGGACGCCACGGTGCTGCTGTTGGGAAACTGTTCCTCTTAAGCAATAGCTGCAGATGGCGTGTTGCTCTCCTGAAGTCAGCTGCTAGGTAAAAAGAGCTGATGCGCATTTCATGTTGTTGATGCAGATCTCTTCTTGTTTCAGCAAAACATGGATATCTATAGGAGATCAAAGCTTTCAGAGCAGGAACTTGAAGCCTTGGAGCTGCGCGAGAGAGAGGTCAGTGTGAGATGAGCAGATGAGTAGCTAATGGAAAACCTGTGCAGATGGTGCATTGAGCTCTCCTTATCCTGTCACACGTCACTCGGGATAATCCTTGTAAGCCAACCCCTTCTTGGGTCATGGTTCAGAGCTGTCCTGTTACAGGAGAGAAGGGTCCAGTATCTTACAGCTCCTGCTTAGCCAGGAAAAGTCCTTCACCTCCAGCTCAGGGCTGCTGGGCTAGGAGCAGACACCTTGGAATGGCAGTTGACCGCTTATCTGGCAGGCTTTGGGGCCAGGCTCTTCCTGCCCCAGCACAGGTTTGAGGTTCTCCTCTCTGTGGTGTCCTCGGAGCCCTGTTTTAGCAGGCTGCAGTGGACAGCTCTCTGCAGTAGCAAGCATTTAGCTTACTTCATAGCTCAAAGATGAACAAAAGTGCTCTCCAGTCAGTACTAAATGCAGTGACCTCCTGCAGATGAAATACAGAGACCGAGCAGCTGAGAGGCGGGAGAAGTACGGCATCCCAGAGCCCCCTGAGCCGAAGCGCAAGAAGGTCTATGATGCTGGCACAGTGTATGTATCCGAAAGCTCCTTGGCCTTTGCTTCTGTACCTGACGAGCAGTTTGGTCAACTCCTCTCTTCTCCCTGCAGCAATTACGAGCAGCCCACCAAAGATGGCCTTGACAACAGTAACATAGGCAACAAGATGCTGCAGGCCATGGGCTGGAGGGAAGGCTCGGGCTTGGGGAGGAAATGTCAGGGCATCACAGCGCCCATTGAGGTGAGTAGAGACAAGCCAGCAAGCGCAGGGGGTGTTGGGTGCAGTGCCATCTCCTGTGTCAGCATTCATGGCTGTGTGGGATCCCCAGGGGAGCCGGAGAAGCTAGTCGCTTTTTCTGTGGTGCCCCGCGTGAGCTGTTGCTGCAGCGCTGAAGTGCGTGTGTCTTCCTTTGCAGGCCCAAGTGCGGATGAGAGGAGCTGGCCTGGGAGCCAAGGGCAGCTCTTACGGCGTCTCCACTGCAGACTCGTACAAGGACGCGGTGCGGAAAGCCATGTTTGCACGCTTCACAGAGATGGAGTAAGGCGCTCTGGCCCGCCCAGCACTGGTTACCCAGAAGTGACTGTTAAACTCTGTAGCCTCGGCAGCCCGGCTGCGTTCTGGTTGTGGTTTAGAGCCAACCATTTCATTCCCGTGGGCGTTGTTCCCTCTCGGCATGTCACGCTTCCATGAGCAGATTGTTTGAACTGCCCTAACCTCATGCTGGAGAGCTCCCAGTCAGACCAGAGCGGGTGCTGGTCTCCGTACAGTCCTGTACATAGTGTAATGTATTCTGTGTTTGGAGCGTGTTGTCCAGGTGCCGCTTCTGCCCCTGCAGCCAGGGCAGGACCTCTTAGCTGTGGTTTCGCACCGTCTTGGCTCTCCTCTCGTTGTGTTGTCTGTCGGTTCAGTTTTTTGGAGAACTTTCCTGTACATTTTGTATGATACATCTTTGTATAGACTTTTTGAAGACTTTGATTCTAGTTGCCAGTTTGGCTCATTTCCAAAAGAAATACATCCAAAAATTATCCTATTTCTGTTTCTTGGTGGGTGAATGAAGATTAAGTTGCCAGTGCTACTTGTCCTTTCTGTGGTTCTGCTTCTTCTGTGATGAGACTTCTTCGTGGTGTCTCTCCTCCGCACAGTGCTCCACTCCCCTGCCTCTTTTTGCCCTGCCGTGTTCTGAGGGTCTCGCACCTTCACCGTGGAGGGGGTGGAGGGCCAGATCTCCTCCAGTCCTTTCCTGTTGCAGCCATGGGAGCAGGAGAGGGCCGGCAGAAATTATCTGTGCAGCTTGCAGGTCCTGCTCGGGAAGCCCAGGGTGTTACTGGCTGTTGCTCCAGGGGGTGGTGGGCTGCAGGGACCAGCCTTTGAGGCATCTCGGGGTGGGGAGGCCCGAGGCTGGCACAGGGTGTCTGTGTCACGCTAGGCTTGGCACGGAGCTGTGGCGCTGCTGGAGGCTGGGACGCAGTGAACCCCCTCCTTCCTTAGGGGTTTCCTGCGCTGCTGCTGTTAGTGTTTCTGCTCTGCTTGTGCTTGCTCCTTGGGTGTCACCCTGGGTCCCCTTCCCAGGATCAGCCCTGACCTCAGCACTCGCTGCTGCCCGGGCTGTGGGGCCTGCGCCGCCTGCCCGGCAGAGCTGGGCCAGGAGCGCTCTCTTCTCCCCGTGCGGTAGCTGGGCCAGCACGGCCCGGGCGCCAG
>NW_010413829.1:0-205 GCF_000710305.1 Buceros rhinoceros silvestris
CTCCCGCCTGCCCGCTCCTGTTTGCTTTCCTGCTGCTGGAGGAACTGGGAGGCGCAGCCCCAGCCCGCCCTGCCCTGCCCTGCCCGCTCCCCTCGGCCGGGCACGAAGGGATCAAAGGTGCCCCTGCCCTGGCGCAGCCGCCCCCCGGGCCTGGGGCCGTTGCCAGGCGCCCGTTGCTGGGTTGTTTGCTCCGGGGCGGGCGCAG
>NW_010413830.1:0-205 GCF_000710305.1 Buceros rhinoceros silvestris
TGTCGCTGCCCTGAGAAACAGAAGGAGGGGGTGAGCACGGGCTGGGGGCAACACCCCCCATCCCTAAAAGCAGGGTGAGCGTTCCTGGTGCTCCTTTGGGGTTGCTGGCGAGCCCAGCCCAGAAGATTTTAGGGGCTGCAGCATCCAGGAGTGTCTCTGCCTCTTGCTAAAGCCCCCTAAAACCCCATACAAAAGGGTTTCAGGG
>NW_010413831.1:0-207 GCF_000710305.1 Buceros rhinoceros silvestris
CCCGATCCTGATCACACCCATGCAGACCCCACTGCCCACCCACCACCTTCTGGGGTGCCCCCACCCAGTGGCCCAGTGGGTCACACAAGAGCTTCAGAACTCCTGAGTCCCCCCAGGAGGTTATAGGTACAAGTGCCACCCAAGTCACCGCAGAGGGACCCTGGGAAGGGAAGCCAGGACCATGGCGGGGCCGAGCTCCCCTCCCTG
>NW_010413831.1:530-892 GCF_000710305.1 Buceros rhinoceros silvestris
GCCACCCCCCCAACACTGGCACCAGGGGACACCCACGCCAAGCCCCAGGCAGATGCCAGGACCCCCCACAGAGGCCCTCCCTGCCTGCGGGGATGACATGACCCCAAGAAGCGAGTAGGATCTGACCTCAAGCGCCCCCCCAACACTGGCACCAGGGGACACCCACGCCAAGCCCCAGGCAGATGCCAGGACCCCCCACAGAGGCCCTCCCTGCCTGCGGGGATGACATGACCCCAAGAAGCGAGTAGGATCTGACCTCAAGCGGGTCCGGGCTGGGAGGGGACCTGGTGCTTCCTTCAGCATGACGCCAGAGCTTCCCACAGCCAGGCTGGGCGGGCGGCAGTGCCGGGGGGCCCGCCCGG
>NW_010413831.1:1198-1493 GCF_000710305.1 Buceros rhinoceros silvestris
ACCGGGAAGTTTTACTTTTGCTGCTCGGCGTTTCCTAAAGAGCACCCAGTTCCCCCCGGCATCACCTTGTCTGCGGCGCCAGAGAAGGGTCCAAAATAGGAACCTGACCCCAGGAAAACCGTGACTAGCACCCAGTTAGGGGTGACCAGGGTCCCCAGGAGAGGACCTAGACGCCTGGAGAAAGCAGAGTGTATATGGCATGGGCCAGCACCTGGTCATCAGGGGGTCCCACTCTGTGGCCATGGCTAGCACCCCATGGCAAGGGTCTGCCCGTTCCCCCAGCCGCTCCCGTCCC
>NW_010413831.1:1740-1971 GCF_000710305.1 Buceros rhinoceros silvestris
CAGGCCACTGCACAGCCAAGCCCCGAAACCAGAGATGAGCAGCCACAGAGCCACCAGGGCTGCCTTGGTGGCCCGAGCAGGACATGCTATCCCCACAGACAGGGTTCTGTTCTGCACTGACACCGTGACTCAGCACAGATAAGGACACATGACGAGGATCTGGGGTGCGAGTGGTTGTCACCCATGGCATGGTCCCACGGGTGACACCCAGCAGCATCCCTGCTGCGCTCA
>NW_010413831.1:2134-2369 GCF_000710305.1 Buceros rhinoceros silvestris
CCGCCAGCTCGATGGGGACCCCGGGGTGCCAAGAGTCCCCTTAGGGAGGGACCAGAGGCTCCCCACTTTCTCCATGGCTCCTCACAGTGAGGCTGCCTGGAAAACATCTGACTGCCCAGAAGAACCTGGAAGTTCCCACCAGCATGGCACAGCCTGGTACGGCACAGCACGGCACAGCACGGCACAGCCCAGCCTGGTACGGCGCAACCCAACACAGCACAACCCAACACAGCAC
>NW_010413832.1:0-492 GCF_000710305.1 Buceros rhinoceros silvestris
CTTCCTTACTGCTGTATTCAATTTCCAGCAGTTATCTAGTAAGGTTTCGTGTGACCGTCTGGTCTGAGCTACCTGAGTGGCACTGTACCTGTTAATGGTAAGACTAGCTCAATGAGTGCTCAGCCTCTTGAATGAGAAGGCAGAGGCGGAGAGCAGAATCAAGGTCCCATAATCCAAGAGGGAACAGTAAATGAACTGCTGCACCACTGATGTGCACAAGTCTATGGGGTCAGATGGAATCCACCCAAGGGTTTGAGGGAGCTGTCAGAAGTGTTCACTAAGCCACTTTCCATCATTTACCAGCAGTCCTGGCTAACAAGGGAGGTACCGGTTGGCTGGAGGTTAGCCAATGTGACACCCATCTACAAGAAGCGCCAGAAGAAGGACCCAGGGAACTACAGGCCTGTCAGTTTGACCTCGGTGCTGCGGAAAGTCATGGAGCAGATCATCTTAAGTGCTGCGGAAAGTCATGGAGCAGATCATCTTAAGTGC
>NW_010413833.1:0-20479 GCF_000710305.1 Buceros rhinoceros silvestris
AATTTAGAGACAAGGATGTCATGCAGGTCAACGTCAAATGCTTTACACAAGTGCAGGTAGGCTATGATTTTACTTCACTGCAGTAGCATTCACCATTGCATTCTAGTAGATACTATCAGATACTTAGTTCATGTGAGACAATATGCTGTGAGTCACTGCTATTTCCATTACAGTAATTGATAAACAATTTATTGTGATCACATGTACATTTCATTTTTTCAAGTATATTTTGCCGATTGAATTAAGAAGCAGGGTATCGTATAAAAATCTGCTTTTTAGTTGAACTTTCATTGTTTTTAATTTTGATCAAAACAGACTTTTTAACCTGGAAATGTGATGTCTTAGATTTCACAGGAGAGAGTGAAAAAAAAGTATTTTTTGTCGCTGACCTTCAATTTTTGCACAAAAAAAATTGCTTGCATTTTTTTCATTGCATGTTTCTCACGAGGAAATAGACTATCCAGTCAGCTAGAAATATGATTGCTTCTGAAGTGTATCTGGAAATGCCAGTGACAATGCTCGTCATCCCCAGAGACCAGAGGTAGTCCCTGACTAGGGAAAAAATGGGATGGGGGAATAAATGGAAGGTTTTACCCTCAAGGGCTCTCCTCTTGCCCATGTTTCAGCAGCAAAGACATTCTCCAATATTGAAGTTCATTTTTAAAGGAAAACCCAAATATTTCTGAAAAGCTGAACAGATTATGGAAAACAAGTATTTGTGAAACTAGAGCTGCCTTAATGGCACGAAGGTACTACTGCTTGCTTTCTCCCTTTACTTCTCTTCAGGATAATTACTGTTGCTTGGAACTCAGTGAGCTCGTATGTGTTGCACTGTTAACTATGGAGCCAAAATACCTCCAAGTGTGAAATATCAGAGGATTGGAGGTTGGAGGAGTTCATTAAATTACCTCTCAGTTCATCATCTGCTCTATAGCTCTGTAAGGCAGTTTAGTTTCTTTGACAATTTGACCTTTCTGTTTAAATAGGTTGGCCTGCCATGGACATGGTCTTCTGGGGGTTTTGAGGCCAGAGATAATTTGTGCTTAGTAAGACACTCTAACTGAAAACTTCCATTTGTACTCATTCAGATTACTTTTAACTGTCATTCACCTCTCGTGCTTATCCTTGCTTGTTCAGCCTCACTGGTTTCTTTCTTGATTTTTTAAAGCATTTATTGCCCAGATAAATTCCCTAAGAAAAACCCTTTTTACTTCTTTTTACTTTACTTCATTTTACTTTACTTCTTTTTACTCAGTTAACTGAGAATCAGTCAAGATGTGAACACCCTCTCTACCCTGCCAATAGAGTGCCTAGTAACACATCCAGTGTCTTTCCTGAGAGGTTAATTTACCCTTTCCAAACTTGAGAATGAGACCTTAGATTGGGATGAACTGGTATGTCATTTTGTACTGGTGCTAGTGTATAAATTATATCTGGTTTCTGAGAGATAGATACATATATATATATAAAATCTGATTTGTTTTTTTTTTAAGGCTCCATCTAAGAGTAAAAATGTAGAGCTGAGCACTGGGGAATATATATAGGGGTTTGTTTCTTTCTTTCTTCCTTTCTTTCAGTTTGACAAATAATGTGTTTTATGATGCATCTTTGGGACGAACTACTTCACCAGAAAAGGAAGGAAAGAAAAACCAAAAAAGCTTGCAAATAACAAAATAAGCAATACAAATTACAGCACATACCAAACAAGAGCAGCGTTAATTAATTAATCAAAATGTGGGCTATGTCATTCCTAACTGTGTCAAGTGTCAGAAATAGCAAGTAGCCCAATCACATTTAGAAATAATTAATGGGAATTCTGTAGTCAATTAAACACAGTAAATGACATTATAATTACAGTAATGATACATACAATTACTAAGAAGCAACCATCATTAGCAACAGAGCTTTGTTATTGCATTTGTGTTTACATAATTCACTACTAGTATAATTATGTTACTCACCAAAAGTTACCCCAAGATGAATGGCAGCTAACCAGTATTAGAAAATAGCAAATCAGTATTCTGCTGGGTAACTGCAGTGGAGTTGGAGGATTTGTTGGAAGATTTGTTTTTCCTTATCGAATGGTGAAGTTGCCCCCAAACCTCCATTAAGCACAGAGTATTGTCTGTCCCAAGGCTATTTAGATTGAAACAGTAGTTTTTTATGCTTCTCATCCAGCAATTCAGAAGGCAGAGCACTTGCTCATCTTAGAATAAACAAGAGTTAAATTTTTAATCAATACTTGAACTCACCTTAACTACCTCATCCAAATGCAGCCCACCATGTAGGTTTTTTTGTAGGTGTTTGGGTAAGTGGCTCTAATCATCTCTGTTGGATCTATGAATGAATTGCTTTTCTGCTTTATGGAAATTAATTGAATGTGTTAATACTGGAAGTCATCTTTTCTGCTTTTGCATTCTAATCTCTAGTATAGTCCAGTGCCCCATGTGAGACATCTCACACTTACCTAATGTGAACTTTTCTAAAACGAAGGGCAGTTAAGCCATTCATCTGAAGTGAAGGATCTAATGAGCTAAGTTTGAATCTCTTCTTCGGCAAGGAAGCGGAATCTATCTTTTCTTACGTTTTTTACATTCTGGTAAACTGTATTATGAGACATCACACCTTAATTATCTCCTCTTGGAGTTTTGTCATTCTATGGGAAATACATAAATATTCATTTTGATCTCCATGGAAAGCTGGGCCCTTGTATATATTACAAGCATTTCACTAAAATTCTCATTTCCCATTGCCCAACGATATATTTTATTTACTCAAGGGAAAAATAAGATTTACACAAAAAATCTTAACTACATTACAGGCTTTATTGACTTAAGTTCCTTCAATTTTTATAGTCAGTTCTCTAGCTATTTTGCAATTGTTAAGCTTTAAAGACACTATAAACAGCCATACTGAAATTCGGAGCAGAGCAAACACAGGATCAGTTGTAGGCTATTTCTTTCATGCGTAATGAAGTTCTAGAGATGTACAGGAGTTCATGCCAAAAGCTGTAGAAGCAAGATTAGGTTTTCATTAGGTTTTCAGATCATTCAGCATTTTACTTTTTAATTAAAATGTGGTCCACATTTTCCATTCATTTGTAATGAAAGAGTCGGGATTAATAAGAAACTAAATAGTCCTTTCCATAGAAACACAACATGCTTCTGTGTGTTTTATGCATAACACAGTACCTTATGGTCAAGTGAATTTTCACACAAAAGAAACTATATAAAACCTAAAATAAAGTAAACATGGTCAAAAAGTGCAAAGTGGGAGTTGGTGGGATTGAAAATCAGCTTTCTCACTCTGAGACAGAATTGAAATACACTTTCAGTAACGTTCATGGGTAATATAATGATATAATGTTTGTGCTCCTAAATAATTAAATCAGATATAAAAAATCACCATGATATGCAGCATTGTTTTGCCCTCAACAGAAAATTCTTAAATGGTTTCTATTCTTATAATAATAATCTTGTATTCTTAAAAAATAATTAAAAATAAAAGTTACAGGGTCTATTGACTTTGTTCAACTTTCAATACCTGCTTTACCTAAGTCAGGTAACGAGCCAGGTTCCCTGTACTGGAAAGAAAAACTGCTGCTCCTCTACAGAGTAGTTCAGAGTACCTCAGTTAGGTTCCTCTGAACCACCCTCTGGAGGAAACTACCCCAACCTGCCAACGATAAAGCCAACCTACAGAGACTGCCTAGGCGACTGGATAGTTTGGATGGCCAAAACTGAGTGGTTGTCATGGATGAATGTGTTTAACACAGTTTGATATGACAGCAATTCAAGATTTATTCCTAGTATAAGGTAAATCAAAGGGTTGGATGTTAGCAGCACTTAATGATTAACCAATTTAAGGACTAGCAAGTGATGTAGCAAGGTAAAACTGTGACGATTACTGATTTGAGAATGACAAGATTCACAGCATTACTTATTGAATGAATCCTCATTACTCAACGGGTGGTAGTTGAGTTTCGAGGAAGATGTTCTCACGCAGACCTTGTGTTGACGTCGCTGGCAGAAGATCCTGAGAGGTGTCCCAACTCAGGGGAGATACTGGATGCAGCCCACTGAGATTCAGGAGAGCTCAAAGGGTCTCATTTTGGATTGCTATTTATAGAGCCAGAGACAATTGACTTTTGTCACGTATTTTTCCATTTTGGCCTAACTCAAGTGATGTAATAGTTCAGCTTGAACATGTCCAAAACTTGCCAGATCTTGGAGTCCTGGTATCCCCACTTAGGGCCCCAACCCAGGTACAAGTGTGCCAGCTTGTAAGAAGGTCCAAGACAGTGAGGGGAATAGAAACCAGGTGTGCTGAGGGAATGCCTCAATGCTCTGGTTCACTGCTGAAGGTAATTGGCATTATTGTCCTCAGAGAACAGGGGAGGCAGGAACCAGGAGCACTATGTAGGTGACTTAGCAACCTGGTACACCACCTTTCTCAATCCGTGTTTGACTTTTCTAATGGATTGCTGCGTAACTCAGTGAGGGGAGCCATACCCTGTATCGAGTGGCCCATGAGTACGGGGCAAGCGTACCTCCACAGCGATGTCAATGCTTATGCCCATTTCAACACCCAACAAGCGCACACTCATTCTGAATATGATGACTATTAAACAATCATTTGAAATAGCTTTGAGTTCCTGGCATCTGCTTTTTCCTTGTTTACTACTTTCTTTCCTTCGTTTCTCTGCTAGAGGTGTAGAACAAGATTTAAAAAGTCATTTAGATGCTTTAAGAGGCAAACTGGCATCTAATGGGATTTTCAATAATGCTTAACTGCAGTAAGAGGTAGATCTTCAGAGGAATCTTGGAAGAGATTTTTCCTTTAAATCAGTGAGAATGAGAGAATTTTTGGAAAACCAATGCTCCATTTTTGGAAACCATCCGCTCTTTAGGTACCTAAACACCTCTGCAAGTCTGCCCTAAGGCCCTCTGCAAGGATTCTCCTTCACAGTCATATCGATGTTTTCCACAGATTTAGCCAGAAAACTCCAAAGGTGTGTAAACTCCACAAGATTATTTTCAAGTTCAGAGATGAGTTTTCCGTGATTGCTGTGGCAGCATGGTGTTTTTCATCATATTTTTGAGCAGCAGGATTAGAGAGAGACAAAAAAGAGGTCATCAAAAGGGGCCAAGGGGAGTTATTTCCTCCTCAGCATGATAATGAAGTGGAGCTGTTTAAATATGAAAATCTGATAACAGAAGTAGATCAAAAGTCCACAAAACTAAATGTAAATTTGGAGTTTATGCTTTGACTTTTACAGGACTTTATGCTGTATTTGACATGAGAACCAAACTCAGTCTCGTTTTGGGGTTTTTTGTTTTTCAAGCCAAATCAGTACAACAGATCAAGTATTTCAGAATTTGCTGCAGTCCTTCATTTGGCATTTCTGTTTGTATTTGCTGTCATAAAGAACTTCATGGGGGATTACTCCTGGTTATGCAGGGATGTAAGCATGAGCAATGTGATGAATTATAAGCTGCTAGGCAGCAGACAACTAGTCATACAGCAAAGCCTATAAGTTCTGGTGGTTTTAAACCATAGCTAGTTAGGATTGACTCTGGAGTAATAGGAAAGCCCACAACACTATTTGTGGAAAGATGTCTTTCCTGTCTCTGCAGAGAACTCGAGAAGAATGTCTCTTGTAAATGCAGGGCACTTCACTCACTCACCCTACTTTGTTTCTGACATTGCTAATCCTGTTGCTGTAGCTGTGTGGCATTTTTCAATTAGCTTTGCAAAGAATAATCTGCCATCTCTTCTGTGGAGCAGGCTTGAGAGCTTGGACTCAGTTTCTGCTTAGGAAAATTAATTACTATGATACACTCCTTAGGCATATATTGTCTTTCCTAGGAGATTTAAGCCTTCAGTATCTCTAAGGACTAGGGGTTACACCAGCTCTTCTTTTCTGCCAAACAACTTACCATTGCCTCTTTATGGTCCAAAATGTTACTGTCAGGACAGTATATTTTATTTATGTTCTATGGGGAAGAGCCACTTTTGATGCTGTACTAGAGACAGGCATCTTCTGGTTGTGTATCACTAGGAATATTTGCCCACAAAAGACATGTAAGTGTGTTTCAATAAGAACTAAAGCACAGTAATTGTAACAGAAGACTACTGACTTGCTTAGTTCCCCGAGTTCATGGTTAACTTTCAGAGCTCGGCTGGCACTCAGACAGGAAGGAAGGAAATCTTTCAGGTTGGAGGAAGGATCTCAGCAGAGACAGAACTGGTACTGCAAATGCCAAGAAAACACTCAAGACAGTTATATATTAGATTTACTATGTCTGTGTTCAATTTAAAAAAAAAAATGCTGCTTTGTAGAAATACTAGGAGGTGGAAGGGAAGGACCAGATTTTAGAAGGATTTAAAGTACGATTTGAAAATAGTAAACAGTAGTTTAATTTTCATCAAATTAAAGGTGATATTGCTACTTAGGGCTGGTTATTTGTACTGTTAATCCACGACCACAAAAACTTATGGCTGTCCACTTTTATGTTATGCTAAACATAGTAGTTTACTCTTTCTATTTACTCTCCAGCTCCAAACTCCTGAAGAGGCTGGAAATGCATCAGAAGCCTATGTGTCTTGAACTCAGAGGAATGTCCAGCAGCTCAGGACAGTACGAAGAGCTAATACTGACTAGATAAGCTGCAGGAGTTAGATCCCAAGGCAAGCTCAAGCATATAAAAACAGATAGGTATATTTTTCTGCCCAGCTTACACACCAGCTTCAGAGGCAGCAAATTGTTTCTTTTCCTCAGAATTAATTAAAAAATGGGGGAAAAATATAAAAGAAGAGCTGATTAAATAAAACACCCCAAGAATTACTAAAGGAAAATAAATATTCACAGAATATTATTTCATTGTTGGAATTAAAAGGAGCAGATAAATTTGGGATTCCAGTAAATCCTTGTCCAGCAGTTGCTGGAGAAACTACCAGACTGTGAAAATAGGCTTCAGGAGGCTACCTCGTTGTTTTCTGTCTCTTGATCAGAAAAAGTGCAGAAAAACCAACAACTGGGAGAATTTTTCCAAAGAAGTTCTTCTGCTGCCATCATCTTATAAGTCTTTAAAGTGCTAGTGGCTCCAATTAACTTGCAGACTGGGAGACTCAAGGAGATCTAATGATTTCTAGAGGTTCTCTGCTTGTGCACTATCTAGTTCTATACAACTAACACATAGTTTGGGAAAAACAAATACGAAAACTTTTTCCTGTGGCTCAGTTCTTTTGTTATCTCCTAACTAACATCACTCTTTGAGTTCTGTTTCTACTTCTTTTCCTCTTTTCTCTCTCAGGTTAAGACCTGTCTTATAGCTAGATAGCTAAACTCAACTCTTCCCTGCAATTACTTCAGTATGAAAATCTAGATAGTTTCAAATTGTTTTCTTAATTCTGTCTTTTGAGCTGTGCAGAGTGTTTAGTCTGATCACTGAAAATAGCATCTTTACTTCACAATATATTTGTAATAGACAAACAAGCTTATTTCACCATGTCTGACGTACAAACTTTTACTCAGGCTGGAAAACAATTATCAGTGATGGATTATTATTATGGGTAGTCTATTCTGCTAGCAGTATTAAAAGATTTGTTAATTAAACTCTTTGCATCCCTGTGTTCCTCCCGAGCTCAATACAACCTCAAGCTATTTGTGTTTAGGGCAGGTTTGCAGATTTCTGTAGGCCTCTGTTACATTGATTGTATAAAGCCCTCTTGGTAAATCATTTGGAGGACACAGAGGTGGAAGTAAGGATCAAAAATAATAGTGAGGGAGTAGGAAAATATAAGATTAATACAAAGTGTGGATATTTCTCTTCTCTTATTTCAACAAAAGTTGGTGTAGAAGTACTTGTTTTCAAGTAGTTATTTTGAATAGATTTCCAGCAAACATTAAACTTAAGAGTGACAGAATGATCGGTTGCATTTGGGAGCACGGTATCTCTTCTCATTGTGACCATGGTGAGGGGACTAAGTACAACAGATACGGTCACTT
Source organism: Buceros rhinoceros silvestris (assembly GCF_000710305.1). NCBI lineage: Eukaryota > Metazoa > Chordata > Aves > Bucerotiformes > Bucerotidae > Buceros > Buceros rhinoceros. Next base: position 8,012 of record NW_010413833.1, read on the forward strand.
AAAAGCCCCAGTGCACAAGCAGGAGCGGCTCCACAGCTACAGATGTAACAGTCCTGTGTATCTGCTTAGTCCAATAATGAGCTCAAGCATATATGGTACAAAAATACCGCAGAGGAGACACTGAAATGGTTGGGGATTTAAAATAAAAAATCCAAAAACCTTTAAAAGGTTATTATTCCACTGAATGTAGATTCTAACTAATACAAGAGTCTTGTGTAGTTCTCTACAATGGTAAAACTAGCCAGCGCTTTCTTTGGTAAAATTATATTCAGACTTTGTGTCAGCTTGAGCTCACTCAATATGCCTGGTAAGGGAATGAAGAGGATTGCAAATTTCAGATGCAGTATGCATATATTATGCTTGTTTGTAAAAAAAAGTTAATGCATTTTTAATTAAATAAAAATACAAGTAGTAGTTACAAAAAGCACAAGTCATTCTTAGTAGGGGGGATAGGCATAGCTCATCCTCCTATTAGGTAAATGTTTTCGTCACTGCATCAGAGAATTGATTGTCCTTATGCTTGATCTTTCTTTCTCTGCTTCCATTTAACTAGCTAACATTCCAAGATGAAAAACTGCTTTATCTGCTTTTTAAAATATCATATAGTTTACTGGTTTCAGACTGACCTTAGTGAGTCAAAGATGTGAATTTAATTCCTAACAGGAATAGAAAGGGTTTGGATGCAGGTATACCACTGCCTATCTAAATCTCATAACTGCTGAACTGTTTGCTTAAATCACTTGGCCTTGATTGAAGGAAACTCTTGACCTCTGCTTTTGTCAGAAAGGACTTTGGCTGCATCCTTCACAGGAAGACTGAGTGCTATAAATGCAGAGTGAAGTACAGTGACTCCTTATAACTCAGAGATGTCTTGAGAGGGGTGAGATTCACACAGTCTCATCAACCAAGAAGTCTAGCTTGCAACCACCCCCTTGCAGGAACCCAGCTTCTTCTTTCAAATGGATGCAACAGGATTTGGTAGGATTCTGACCACTTAGCAAAGCAGATGGGGAGGAAAAGGCGTTCAGCTGCAAGGGAAGTGAGTGCAGTCTTCCTTTGCTCCTCTGCAGAAAGGCAGAGTGGAGTCATCTTGGCAGAAAGATTGTCTGGCCCTAGCTCAAGTCACCAGCTAGGCCGTGTTAGTGAAACGCATTGCCATGTGCAGTAGACCTTGCTTACCATGTTGACTTTGCTGGATCTTTTTTCTGACATACCTGATTCTTCCTCTGTATTGTATAAAGCATGTAGCTCAGGGCTATGGATTTTGCTTTTGTTCCCCAGCTGCATTTCCTTCCTAAATTTAGATTTTAGTTTTCTTCAGAAACTATGGGAGTTGAGTTTTTAAGTGCTGCTAAAGCCTGATCACCAGTTGTGCAACAATGTGTTATCTGTGACAGGAGCAAAGCTGCCATGAACACCTTTAAAGAGCAAGTATCAATGCAATTTCTGTGCTATATGAGGCATAAACAGATGGTAGTTCTGCAGGTTTCCCAAGTCTGATGGTAATTGTTACATATTTGACTCTTAATGATTGGTCAACAAATCCATACTAGCACTTTCCAATTCTATATTTTGATATGTTAACCTTGATCTAAATCTCTGGACAAATAGAAAAACACCATACTTTCTTCCTTTCTCCCAGATCCCTTATACAGCTTCAAATAAGCATTTTTAGTTTAATATATTATTATTATTGAAATCAGTTAGTGCAGTTAGCATGCACAGAAATACATCGTGTTGTTATACTCTACAACACAGAGAAGTCTTAATACTAAAATTTACTTGTGGGTTACTCACTACTTTTTAACTGCATAACATGCCATTTCATAAATAAACGAGCAAAAAACCAGTTCCTAAATCTCTGCATTCATGACGTGTTTCTAGCCATTTCTAAATCAGTGGAAGTCTTGAACACAGAAAGTCTACAGATCCTACTAAATCTTAAACTGCTAAATCAGTGCTATTTGCATACTGGCCTTGCCTGAAAATTTTACAATAACATGTTATTTTCTCTGCCAGAAATCATATGTATTCCAGATAGTATAATGATGGACTAAAGTGTGTTTATTTCAAACTTAAAAGAAAATGTTCTGTTTGACACTTTGAAATATTATTTTGCATGTATGAACCAGCAGAATATAGCATGGATAAACACAACACTGTCTTTGCCAGAAGGTAATCACCAGCTTTGAAAGAGCACAGTAATAACCCTTTCCAGGGTGCTGTGATTAAAGACCTCCTAAGTACTCATGGAAAAGAATAAAAGGAATTACAGTTTAGATGATAAATAATAACCGGTTCAATCTAGAATTGCTGAAAAGAAATAACCTTTTTATTTCTCGATACATATTTTAGATATGCAGCTGATGTTTATTCAGCTATACAAAGCAAATACTGCTACTGCAGCTCTTTTAGAACTACAAATAAAGCTTCAGTAAAAAACAAGGTATTGACTTTAAGAATTGTGGAGGGAGAAACAGATCCAAACTGTGTTGCAAAGTTACAGTCCCACAGACATACTTTATGCAAGAGTTTATTATTATATGTAGAATGATACTTTCTTTCTGCAAAAGATGTATGGACTGAGGGCTTTGACAAACTGTTCCTGTTTCTGTCCTCTCCTTTTATAAATTATTCGAACTCTTGGAAATACTCATTTTAAATGTATACGAAGGGCACAGAGACATTACAGCACAGTAGTCTAGAATGCCCCTTCATGAAAATTGTATTGAGCTTTTCACTTGTGGATTTTTTATTGATTTTTAGGGACTACATGCTGATGGAAGGTGTATGTACAGAAAAACAACTGCCTTTGAAATACTTTTGTTATTGATAGAAAAGTTACGTAGATAAATATTAATTTGTGTCGTTTATACGAATGGAGTTAGAAAATGTTTTATGACTTCAAAATTGCATTAAAGTATAAATTAATATTCATACGAAGCCATTCCTGGCTTCACAATGTGCATTCTGTGTAACTACTTTTAAGCAGTCCAAATTATATGTGAAAAAGCACATTTTGTAAAATGGTTTCCTATGAGAAATTAGTTTCAAGTTCAAACTTTCTCCGTCATAAAACAAGTCCTGAAAATAGGCAGTAGACAGGATATATATTAAACTATCGAATATTCAGAAATATTTGATTGTTGTTATAGCTTTATAAAATAACCTCATCCTATATTAATAAGGAAAAAGTGCCATCATATTCTGGTATACCACCATCATACAAGTGGACTGTTACACATCAAATTAATTAGTTTTGGTATCATTCAAACCAGAAATAAAAAAGAAGGATGGATATCATTGGACTTCAAGCACAACCTTCAGTGACCATGCAAACATGTAGGAACAGTCTCCACCTGAGAAAATTAAGAAAATGCTTGTGTAAGGATATGTGGACCCTGAGAGCATCTGCTTCAGTAAGCTTGTCAGATCAAGGGACTTTTATTTCAAAGGAGTTAATATTGAAAGGGAAAGTGATAAAGAAAACTCACAGGGACACAAACCTGATAAACCATAATGGAGATCATGACAAAGAGTAGAAACTCTTCAGCCACCAGCTGGTGGGGTATAGTCTTGGAGAGGGCCAAAAGGGAATTTATGACTGATAAGAACCTGGGTGTTATAACTGATAAAAGGCAGAAATAAAATGACCGTGAGGATTTTGGACATTTGGTGCCTGTGAGACTAGGCAAAACTTGCTGAGGCATGTCTAGGGTGCAGGAACAAGTGAGGAATAGAGAGCAGGAAGTATTAAAGGAGGCGGTGATGTGTAAACAGTTGCCGGTCTGCCTGATCACTGCAGCCATCCTACCTTCTTTTTAAATCCTTGCTCGTCTTTCTGTGTAATCTCATTCTTCAATCTACGTGTGAGTACTGCAAGGTCTAGGAGCCAGCAACTGGAGAGGCTAGAGTGGTTGACAAGTACCAGCAACTAAAGTGACACCTTGGAGGCAGTGGTCCATGCATTCATGGTGTCAGACACTGGAAGGAGTGAGGGGCTCAGAGTCAGCAGCTGGAAGGCACCTGAGTTATAGGGACCATTGTGTTTGGTGTGGAACAGCTGGGGAACTGCAATGACTTACACAAGTACCAGCAGCTGGAGCCGTGTCACAGGCCACAGGGCCTTTGTGCCTGTGGTGCCAGCAGCTGGAGCAAGTGAGAGTCCCAGCACCAGTTGGAGTGGGAAGGCCCACGTGCCCACATGATAGCAGCCGTGGGGACCACTGCCTTCATATCTTCCCCCAATCTGGTGTGTGTGGGTGTGGACCAGATGGCAAGTAGGTGGTCCCAGGTCCATGCAGAAGGTCAATGCTGTTATTGGAGAGGTACAAGTGAGTGTGGAGCGTGTGCGAGAGACAGCTGTGAGATTTTGTGTGCATTTGCTAGAGACCACCAAGCTGGACCAGACAGTGAGTGGGACACCAGTGAAGCAAGTAAATGTTCCTGGGATGAGGGGAGGGGTTGCCGTCAGAGCGAGAATGCTGATGCTTGAGGAATCTGCAAGTATGTGCGTGAGTAAATCCAAAGAGCAGTGGCATTTGTGTGAATTTACAGCCTGATTGGCTGAAGGAGAAGAGGACTTCGGTACATAAGGTTATGTGTTACATCAGTTCTGGTAACTGATGTACATCCAGTACACATGGGTGTTGTTAAACGCCACTAGTGTCCTGGCTGTGGCAGTCATGTAGACATCTATGTCAGAGTCTTCTGTGTGTGCCTGTGTATGCATGTCTGGGATGCACACTCAGCCTTGCTGCTGGTTGGACTTATAAACAGGAAAGCAGCAGCCGTGCCTCTTGTCCTGGGATGGATACCCCCAGGCTGGGGTCCAGAGGCTGAGCAGAAAGAAATCCCTGGTGCTTGAGCCCACCAGAGGCAGTGGCCCTTATAATATCTCTTAGGAACTTTAATGTCCATGGAAAGGCAGACAGTCTGTTAATAAGCATAACAGCCACTCTCTGATCAAAGTACCTCCTCTGTAGGTTTTGCAAGAAACTCCACTGTTACAAGGAGCAGAAGCTGAGTATACCAGCATTTGCAAAATCACTCACTAGGCAAAGTAGTGACATAGGTTGATGCTATGGATTATTAAATTGAATGTTTCAGACTGGTTATACCAGATACTGAAAATGCTTACTGTTCTATCGTACATATCTACAGCAATAGCCAGGAAAGTTTCTGTATCTGTCCAGATGGATGACATGTTGTTTTGGTCCTTGTTGAGTACTTGAAAAATAGAAGCTCTTTCATACATTACCGAAACTATTCTTTTTGTTTTACAGAGAAAGCCAGTTATTCCAAATACATTACAAAATGTCACTGAGGAATTTGACGTGTTTGAGACTTGAACTTGGCTAACAGTCGATTTCATAAAGTTAGACGTGGTAGGCCAGCCAAGTTGGAGTCATTTATGTTTAAAATACAGAAGACAGTCTTTTAGTGTATATACTCAGATGACAAGAGTGGATGAGAAAATTAACTTACGCCACTGAATGAGAACTGTTTTATACTTCCATTCTTAAAGTAAACACAAATGGCAAGTAGTAATGGATACGTTCAATATCATGACACAAAACAACTTACTACAGCTTGCTTCATGAAAAGCAAAAAGCTTGGCTACCTGAAATATTATTTTAAATTGATTGAATATTATACTATTGGAAATTTGATTAACTAAGGAAGAAGAATGCCAATTTATAGGTATCTAGTCTACTGTATCGAGGTAAATAAAAAAGTATCCGGTATGCTGATATCCAATTTAACCAGTTTGAAAGTAAGGCTTTTTTGTGGCTTGAGCCAGGCAATATGAGATTCAGCCTATCACAGAAATAAGAGTGAAAAATTCATTTGAAATATTAAAAGAATAGCTCTCTGTATTATGACACCCAGTTGTGAACTTTATTAAAATGCTAACAGTAGCCTGCAGTTACCACACAATGGAATGGAATGATAGAATTCATTTGTGTGTGGAATTGGGAGACTGACAGAGAGATTTTTAAAATCCATTTGTATAAAACTGCTTTGTTTTTGTTGTTTTCTAGAAAAAGCAACATGAGTGCAAAATATTCTACCTAATAGAAGTAACATTATACTTCAGAATTAAAGCTTAACGCTATGGATCTTTTCTGCACACCTTTTTTTCAAATAAAAGAGTTAGTTTGGGCAAAATCTGTCACACCCTCACAAAAATTAAAATATATGAAAGCTCAGATCAGTAAGGAAGAAATATCTAAACAATTTTAATACTCTGGAGGTGGGCATACTTAGAGGAAACTACCTGAATACTGTGATGCATGTTTATAGTTTATTGCAATTGCATGTTTATTGTAATAAGCTGCAGCAGGTAAAATTGCTCATACATGTGTGGCATCCGAAACTGTCCATCAGAAAATAAAAATGAAGAGTAGCATTTCCATAGAGAAACTAGGCACTTGAAGTACAATTTCCTCCAAATGCTCAGTCGTCACTTAATTTATTCATGCTATAATGAACATACCTGATGTTCAATAATATTTTCAAGTGCCTTCATGATGTTATTCAAAATAGCACTTGCTGTGTCATAGATCCCTCTGATATAGGCGAAAGAGGAGAAAAGAAAAGCCTTGGATACAACAAATCAATAAATGATTTGCAGTACTGGCACCTAGGTGACTCACTAGGGTCAAGATCAGGAAAAAAAAGTTTTACTGCAGGCATTCTAGCATCTAATCACTTAATGACACACTGTTTCTTAAAGCTGTCCTTTTGTCTGAGGTATAGCTAGAGCATGGACACTTGATACCACATGGTCTATTTTTTCAGACAGTTAGAACAGGATATATGAAGTAGAAAAGAAAATAAAGTTCACTGAGCCAGAGTTTGAGGTCACTTGTAAGAGATTAACTGTTATCTGATGATCACTTTGCAGGAAAAACAAGCAGACAAACCACAAGAAACACCAACCAACCAACCAAGGGGAAAAACCCTATTTGCTCTAATTTATGACAAATAGGAGATTATTATATGCTCTAAACTTCAATTAAGTCTTTTTACCATTACAAGGAAAGTAAGAAATTTGAGTATGGTATGAGTATGGTTTAAAGTTTAAAGTTTAAGGGTAACTTTAAAAGTTTAAGGGATCTTCAGGATAAACTGGTTGTAGTAGCTCTGTTTTAGTAGCAGTTGTGCTGTTATGTTACTGACTTCAAACATAAGACAGGTCTGGAGTCTATGTTTCTGGATATATTCCAGGCATATATGTAATACTGACTTGTGTGACTTTAAAAGAAAAATAATAAAACAGGTGAAACTAGGCAGAGGTGAAGAAAAAATGCAGCCACATTAAATATGGTGAATTAACCTCTGTCCTGTCCAAGAAACTAATGTCAAGAAAAATAATAGATAACAAATATTTAAAATAATAATGTAAATTATTATAACATTAAAAGGCAGTAGGCATGCCTGATTCCTAAGGCAGAGTTATTTACAGTCTTACTGTTCAGAACTGTGGTTGTGGCTACGTTATACAGTAGGAAAGGGTTTGAAATCTTGGTCCATCTGAGCATTTCCCAAGTCCATGTTGGGAGCAGACTGTCCTGAGCACCACGTCGTTGTGTCTGAGTTTTCTTCCAAAAGAAACTGAGAATGGCAGTGAGAAGGAAGAGTTGGTATGCTCTGGCTCGTCTCCTAGTATGGATAATGGTTTGGGACTATAATTCAGAGGTCAAGCAGGAGAACACACAACACTCATCCAGGATGGATTCAACCTGGTAGATGTGACTTCTGGTGTCTGGGGGTTCTTTTCTGTATGTGTGTTGTTTGTCTGTTTTGCAGGTTTTTTTCCTTAATGATTATTTATGAACACTGAATATATTGTAAAAATAAATTCTTTCAAAATTGTTTACATTCTTTTTTAACTCCTTCAGAGTACTACAGTAAACTAATTACTGTAGTCAAGCACTATCTACAAGAACAGCAGAATTCTCTGTGACAGGAAACTGGAGTGCGAATAATGCAAATAACAAAATGGCACAACAGGAACTTGGAAGAAAACTTCTTTCTGCAATGCAGAATGTATTTGCTTTAAGTTCTTTAGAAGTATGTTATATATTGCTTGCTTACTTTTCAGTTTCAGAGTTCTGTATCCATGTTAACCAATGAAAGGACTGTAGGGCTTCACCGTAGACGTGTTATGTTGCTCCCTATCCTGCCACTGTGAGACCAGAAGAGACTGAGTTTCTGTTTTTTACAGAGAAATCAAATACTTACGAAAGGTCACAGAGAGCTTTGATTCCAACTTTAACCCAAGGGGCTTGTTCAGACAGGAATACAGATCAATACTGTGTCTTTGGTTAGAACAACAGTCATCTTCCCAGAAGCTGATGTAACCCAATTCCTTCTGAAGCTCCCATAGTTTAAATACATCTGTTCCTTCCCTAATGTGGGCTAATGAGTCTCTGCTACACGTGCCATTAACTTTGACACGTATTTTATGCAGTGCACTGAACTCAATTTTAAAAGTTACTTCCATGTATGTTCAAAGAATATTTAACTTGGACTTTTTGCTTCTATTTTTCTGATGACTTACTGTTCTATAGACGGTGAGGACATGGTATCTTCTGTATTTGCAAAGCTCTCATAAATAAATACCATTGCCTGGATACTCCATTTATAGAGAGAAAGCCGGCAGCAGTTTCATGATTTACTAACAGGCCAACCTCACTGCATGCTTGAGGAGAGAATCAAGTTTCATAAAATATCATTCAGAGAGTGGCTTTTAGCTAGATACCCCAAGCAAAGAGGATAATTCCCTCTCCAATGACTTCATGGAGAATCTAGATACTCTATGGAACTGAGTCTAGTCATACAATATTTAAAATTTATTTAAGATAGACCATATTCTAACCCATTTTTTAAATGTCATGCTTTGGAACAATGTAATTTCTTCAATTAAACACAAGGCTGGTGATTTACAAGATCTAGGCGTAAGAACAGTTTTGACTATTTCATAGAACCAAAGCATAGAACATCTGGAAATTTTTATGAATTCTTGTATATTGCTTGTATGTAACACGATGCAGGTTTTACCTTGATTAAAGTCTGTCAAGACTCAGCTTTTAGATTACACCATAGATAGAAAAAATCAAAGACCATGAAATCACCATTTGGAATAAGATACAGATGAACAATCCAAGGAAATGATGCAAGTCTTTGGCACTGAAAAGGTGATGGCTCTGCCAATCTGAATGTAAGGAAAAATTGTTTCAATCCCAGATGGGGATCTCAATGTCATCATAACATGCTGAGTCTGTCAAGAAAATGAAATTCTTGAGATAGGGTTGTCTAGTCTCTCTGTGAACTTTTGGATAGTCTATTTAGTCTCAAATCTATACAGTTTCAAAGGGAGAATCAAAGAAAGAAGGAACAAAAAGCTCATTACTTCAAGTCAGTTCTGCAGGAAAAGCAGGAAAAAATAAACCTAACCTGCAAGACACCATCTGAAACCAAGAAACATAAGATTTGATTATACTCATAGTCCAGTTGCAGAGCTGTGAATGTTGTAAGTCGCAACATGGATGATCATAAACTTCCTGGGGCCCATGCAGAGAAGTGCTAAGAGGGATACTCACCCATTCACAGAGGCAAATGATAGGACTACCAAGAGTACAAAAACAATTCCAATCTGCGTACTGTATAAATATTTTAACTCAGAATTAGAATCCTTTATTTCTTGGGGTGAGGGGTGGGGAAGTATAAAGATAGTTTTAAACAGTTGACAGCAGAATGCCTTTTCATCCACTTCAGTGAGAGGCAATACAAATCTACTCCAAGAACAGAGTAGTCTCCTTTAAGAAGGATAAGGGTAGTAATATGCTACTACTACATTTCTACTTTCCAACTATTCTCACAAATGTTAGTGAAGTCGGTGATGACCCAGTAAGCATTAGTAACTTGTCCTTCTCAATATTTGTTAACCTGTTCTTAGTATGTAATTTTCAAACTCTTCCAATGAAGATTTTCTGTATTTATTGAGATCATAAATGGAAGGGCTAAAAAGTGCAGAACCAAAAATCTGTCCCTTAAGGGACTCAGCAGAAATGGCCCTTCTCATTATTCCCTCCTCTCTAACAATTATATTTTGAGTTATGTCAATGAGACCATTTCCAATCCCTCTGATGCGTGACTGATTAATTCCCTGATGTAATCTTATTAATCAAAATGTTATGTACAATTAAAATGCCTTGGAGAAAAAAGTGTGTCAAAGCAATAGAATTACTTTTATGAATGTGTATAATTCTGTCAGAATAAACTACCAAAAAACCCAGTGCCTTTTCTTGATAAGATTTACTTTCCATTAAATCATGGTAACTGTCAATTACTTATTTCCATTCTCTAAAGATTTATTAGTGGAGTCCTAAAATAGTAATCTGGTTATTTCACATGGGAGTAACATCAAACTGTTGTTCTCTGCTTTATCTTTTTTTAAATTTTGTAGGATTAAGCATATTTTACTAGTTTTTAATCCCTTGGCATCACTCCAGTTTCCCAAAACTTTTAAAAACTGCGTTATGCAAAGAGGTTGTAAGGTAATTCCCTTATGATTCTTGACTAAGTTATCTGGGATTGGTGACTTAAAGAGATGTAATCTTGATAGACACTGTATCACTTCTTCCTTATTTACACATGATAAATTATTTACTCCATTTTTGTCAGTACATTGTATAAGTATAACCTTCTCATTTTGTCTGAAAACTGAAACCATCATACAACTTTTTCTACACCTTTTTTCCAGTCACCTATGACTTTTATTCTGTCAGTGAAATAACTTTAAGTAAGTGCTGCATTTACCATTTTTTTAATAACAGAAACAGAAGATCGAGAAAGGGTAAAAGGCCAAATCAGGGAAATTTCTGGTTTGAATTTAACCATGAGTAACATCGCTTCTAAGACTTGAGCATAATTTAGGATTTGTAATAATAGGTTGGAGGCTGAAAATTTAATTAATTGATGACAGTCAGCATGATTTTATGAAAAGTATGTTTTGCCTTTTTTGGTTTCCTAGGACAGATATCAACACTGAGGAAGTTCTATAGCAACAAAAATGCCTACATATATGAATAAATAATAATACATTAGCATTCCTCAGGGTGTGGTATTGGGACCAGCACTGTTTAACATATTTGCCAGCAACAGTGGAGTTGAGTGCACCCTCAGCAAATCTGTCAACAACTAGAAGCTGTGTGGTGTGGTCAACTGAAGGGAAGGGATGCCATCCAGGAGGACCTTGACAGGCTTGAGAGGTGAGCCCGTGCAAACCTCATGAAGTTCAATAAGGCCAAGGTTCTGTGTGGCAGGTGAGTTGGAAAAAATGGTCTTTAAGCTCCCTTTCAACTCAAACCATTCTATGATTTATGATAATACTACCCTGAATAAAGTATTCTGAGATTGGTGTGATTCTTTGAAATATTTTTCATATTTTGAAATGCAAAGTATTTTCAAAAAATGTCAACTTGTATTAACCAAATTAACAACAAAAACAAATCTGAAAAATATGTGTTGTCTGATTTGTCTCAAATCCATGAGTTTCATATTTTGCAGCAAGGAGATTCTCATTCATTTAGACACGTTTGCAAGCATATTTGGTAATATAATTTTCTGTTCCTGAAGGACTTTAGGGGCTTCAACATGTTTTATGCCATCTGTTGCATATGATATAATGTTCCTGTTTAAATTCTTCTTGGTATTTATTTATTATTTGAAACTGCCTTTATGAATGCATAAAATTTATTATCTAGAAGTGGGATTATTTTATAAAATGTATGGAATACTAAATAAAATGATTTGTCATTCTAAGAGAGGGATGAAAAATAAATGTGAGCAATGTATCATGCTTACTTTAGTTTTATAACATAAGAAGGTCAGATTCTGATTTTTTTAATATTTACAATAGCATTTATTATTTTGCACTACCGAAGGACTGCCAAATAATTTCCACACGTTTTGTGAGGGATCAAATTTCCTCTTACTTTTGTGGTTCTCTAAATAAACAGCTAATAATGCTTTGTCCTTTGAGACTCAATATGCTTTAAAACATTTGGGAAAGAAGTGGGATTCATGTAAATGAGCTTCAGATCTTGGTTGATTAAGGGAGGAAACCGAGCAGTAGCAGTAACTATGGAACGGTCTTTTTTGCTGCCTGCTTTTTGCTTCCTGTTTAAAGAAAATGTATCAAGTCACAGAATTAAAATAGAGTCTAGACTTCAGATGCTGAAGGGCTTTTTCATAGTGAATGATAAATCTGAGGACCTCAGATTCGGCTCCTAGCTGAATCTAGTAAATTAAAATAGGTTTGTTAATACTATAATAGTCAAACTAAACTGACTGACAATGAATAAATTACTCTATTTGTTACCTGTTCTTCATTTAACTTCCCACTTTGATCAAATAAGGTTATGGTATCTGTGTATGTTGTGTTATATAGGTGTC
>NW_010413834.1:0-294 GCF_000710305.1 Buceros rhinoceros silvestris
CTGATGATCTTGTGCCCCTCAAGGAGCACCAGGAGGGGTGGGAGGACACAGGGTCCAGTGGGATCAGACCCCGATGGCCAAGAAATGGGATTGAGGAGGATGAGGAGGAAGAGGAGGAGGAGGAAGAGAAGGAGGATCTTGTGCCCTTCAAGAAGCGCCTGGAGGGTTGAGAGGACCCTGGGGCCAGTGGGATCAGACCCCGATGGCCAAGAAAGGGGGTTGAGGAGGAGGAGGAGGAAGAGGATGAGGATGATGATGGTGATGAGGAGGAGGAGGAGGAGGAAGAGGAGGAGG
>NW_010413835.1:0-519 GCF_000710305.1 Buceros rhinoceros silvestris
GCCCCCCCGCTCCCTCCCACCAGCCCCACTGCTGCGGCAAAGCCGGGGGGACTTTTGGCAGATAGTGCCGTGGCCACCAAGGCTGGGACAACCTTGCCCAGGCAGGGGGAGCAGGGAAGAAGATTTAGCAGCCAGGACCTGTCCTTTCATTTTTCTTCATTTTTCTGCCCTGAAGCCCGAGGGCAGCGCAGAGCCCAGCTGGACTCTCGCTGTGTTTCCTTAACCCCTTCAGCTGACAATAAAGGCGTTTCCTACGCAGATCTCCTCTGCCGCGTGTTTCTGCAGCTTGCGGGGTGGCTGAGGCACAGCCCCCGGAGCCGGTGCTCCCTCGGGGCCCTCCCTACCTCGCGCTGCCCTTGGGGCGCAGCCCCTTTCCCCTCGCCCTGCCGTTGGGGCGCAGCCCCTTTCAGCTCCAGCCCCGCGGGGTCCCACACGCGCCCGGAGCCCGGCCGCGCTTTAAGGTGAAGCTTATCTGTGTGCGTGTAACCCCGGCGGCTGAGGGACGCGCTTATCGGTCAC
>NW_010413835.1:731-3973 GCF_000710305.1 Buceros rhinoceros silvestris
AGAAGTTTTTCTGCCCCAAAGGCAACACCCCCCCACACACTATCCCTGCATCCCTGCACCCCGGTAACCCCGCGTTGGGACAACTCCCGCCTCGGCAGAGCTTTTATCTCCCTCTCGCATTTGCTGCAGGGTTTTTGCCAGCGCAACGAGACAATTCTGCCCCCAAAGCGGACGCGGGCGTGTGACGTTTCTCTGATTTTGTTATTTTAAAGTGGGGAAGCGCAGGGCCGGCCCCAGGGAGCGAGGCATCAGCCTCACTGCGGAAGCCAGAGGCCGAGCCGGGAGCCAGTGTCCGGTGCATGAGGTGCAGCAAGAGGGTCGCGTGGTGTGAAACCAGAGCAGCGACAGCTCTGTGTTTAAAAAAGTCAGCGAACGCTGTGGACAGAGACATCAGAATGAGCTACTTATTTTTAAATGCGGTTTGTATAAAGCCTCGGTATGAAAAAAGGCACAGTAAGGTGGGTTTAAAGGTTTTAAGAGCAGGCAAAGCTTTCAAGCGTGTTTTCTCTTTGTTTTGGTATCCATGGAAATACTCGCCTGGAAAAGCGCGTCGAGTCCAGCCTACCCCTCATTTCAGGCTAACACTGAGTTGGTGCAGGGAGACCAACTTTTAAGAAAATTCACATGTGGATATTCCTGTTCTAGTTCACCCTTGTGCCTGGTCACTTGAATTCACCTGCAAGTCTAAGAGGGCACCGAAGAAAGCGGCGGGAGCGGGTAAAGCCACCAAACCTTTCATCTCCCAGCGCTGGGGAGGCAGCTATCCTCGAGGGGGTGAGCATCACCCACGCTCTCCCCGCGGCCCAGCCCTCCGGAAAAGCTCTGCTAAACTACACCCCGCAGGACGCAGAGGCATCTCCGGAGGGCACCGACCCCGCCCTGCTCCCGGGGTGGGTTCCCAGCTACATCCTTCGCCCCCGGGGTTGCACCTGAGGGTGGGTTTATTCTTTTAACAGAGCGCTCGGGCAGCCCAGAAGTTGAATTCTTACAGAAAACACTCCAAAATTAAGATTGCTCCTTTAACAGGGGCTTCAAACACCAAAAGTGAGGGTGAGCCGTGACAGGAAGTGAGCAGCAGCGAGCGCTGCCAGCGCTGGGGCCGCGGTGGCAGCCAGCACCCGGCTGTGACGTGCTCCCAGTGCCCTCTGGTGCCTGCTGAAGCCTCCCAGCACCCCGGGAAATGAAGCTCCGAGGGGGACGCTGCCCCACGCGTGTCCTGCACCAGTACACAGCCTGACCCGCCGCTCTGACATAAAGACAAAGGCAACGTTTCCCGCTGAATTCAGTAAAGTATTCGGCAAAACTATACATCTTCCAAAAAAACTGCAGCCCCTCCAGTACCGGAACAGCAGGAGTTTCTCTCCTGCGAGACGCCACCGAGTTCTCTGCAGCTGAACAGTCTTCACTCTAACCCAGCTGTGGCAGGACACAGGAACACCCCCATCCCGCAGTGAGACTGGCTGGAACGGTGACACCCTGGAACACCCCCATCTCTGCGGTGTCAGCGCCACCGGAGCGGCTGTACCCCAGGAATGGTGACACCCTGGAACGACCCCATCCCGGCAGTCTCAGCACCACCGGAGCAGCTGTAGCCCAGGAACGGTGACACCCTGGAACGACCCCATGCCGGTGGTGTCAGTGCCACCGGAGCGGCAGTACCCCAGGAATGGTGACACCCTGGAACGACCCCATTCCGGCGGTGTCAGCGCCACCGGAGCGGCTGTACCCCCGGAACGGTGAGGCGCTGTGCGGAAGTTGTGCGTATCTTACAGCTCCGTTTAGCGGTGCGCAGGGTCCTACTGATAGCTACAATAATTGCACTGCGAATCAAAGTGGGACGAGGAGGAGTTTACAGTCAGTTCAGGCGCTGCTTGCCTTCGTCTCCGGCTCTGCTTTGTTCGGGTCCTGCTTCAGCTTGTAATCGGCCAAGGCGGCCTTGATGGCGTCTTCAGCCAGCACTGCAAACAGAACAAGGGGTCAGGGACCGCAAAAAGCCATTTAGAACAAAAGATGCTGTAAAAAGAGCAGCCCTCGGCATCTCAGAACGTCACAATCTGAAATCATACGTCTGCTGAGCTACTGAGCCCAAACTCTTAAATTAACCCCGAATCTCGTGGATCGACCCCAGCGCAGAAGCTTTATTTGGCAAACACTGCTGCGAGGGATCTGTGCTGTCCCCAGAGTCCCCCCGAACACAAGGGGGTGTCTGAGCCTCCCGGCTGGGTGCTGTACTCACTCGAGCAGTGCAGCTTGACGGGGGGCAGGCAGAGCTCTTTCGCGATATCCGTGTTCTTGATTTTCAGCGCTTCGTCAACCTGAAACGCAGCGAGTGGGTGGTCACCGGACTGCTGAGGGGCAGCGCGGGCTGGGAAGGTGTTGGCTGGGAGGGTGTTAACACTCCAGAGCCAACAGAACCTGCACAGAAGAGCAGCTCAGCCGCCGGGGGCGGCGAAGGGAGTGGGAATTAAGGACCATCTCAGCATGGTGGGGGTGAAGCACACACCAGTGTCACGGACTGAGATACTGGGCTGGCTGCTCTAACTCCGCTTACCGTAACACTGAAGCGCATTTCTTGCCTGGCAGAAAAAGACGCTCTGTAATTAAACTTTCTCCAGACCCCGTGATTAGTGTGTTTCACTTGTTGCATAAGACACACAGTGCTTCCTTGTAGCTTAATGGAGAGTCCTAGAAAGGGCAGCTGTTGCCCCACAGGTCAGACTGCCACCAGGGCTGACACCCAATGCTTTCTAAGCTACAGCACAGTCCGGACCGGGGTTCCCAGGCCACTGCTTCCTACATGGTCCCAACAGGGGACGCAGGCAGGTCTGAAGTCTTGAAAGCTTTCTGTGGTGTCACCCCAGCTCGGGCAGGACCCTTACCGTCTTCCCTTTGACCCACTCCGTCGCCAGCGAACTCGATGCGATGGCCGATCCGCAGCCGAAGGTTTTGAAACGGGCATCGACAATCTTCCCGTTCTCGTCCACTTCCACCTGCAAGAGCGTTGGTGGCACTTCAGCGACCAGCTGAGCTCCACCAGCCCCCCCAGAGGCACCCTCTCGGGACCAGGCAGGGCCCTGGCTCCCATCCCACCCTCGGGAGCTGGACAAGGGCCTGCCTGAGCCTTGGGGACATTTCAGGGCCGGGGGTGCGTGAGGCGGGAAGGCCCCGCTGCACCTCTGAGGGGAAGCGGGTGGGCTCACAGCCCCAGCCAACCCCCTCCCCAGTGACAGCGTGTCCCCAAG
>NW_010413836.1:0-201 GCF_000710305.1 Buceros rhinoceros silvestris
GCATCAGGGCTGTGTCCTGGGGCAGGCTATAGCGTGTCTTGGGATGTGGTCCTCTAACCCCGTACAGGATTTCATCAATAAATTCCTTGAGAAACCCACTGAACTCTTCTGGATTGGTCTCTCCGTCCCCTCCAATGAGAAGGGCTGGACTTGGCTGAATGGCTCCCGTCTGGGGTGCGTGAGCGCTTTGGGTGGAGATTG
>NW_010413836.1:720-926 GCF_000710305.1 Buceros rhinoceros silvestris
CCCCTGGGCAGTTGCCTCCGGCTTTTCCGCCCATGCCAGTGTCTCCCTTGCTCTTCTTCCTAGACCATCCCCATCCTCAAGTCATGCTTGGAAGGGGCTGACTGGCAGCGGAGGAGACGAATGTTCATGGCACAGGGAAAGGGGACATGGGGATGGCTGCGAGTCCCAACTGCCTCATCAGGGGGGATGGGGAATAGGCTCTTGTC
>NW_010413837.1:0-203 GCF_000710305.1 Buceros rhinoceros silvestris
GTTTAACATTCCCAATGATCATTTGTTTCCTTAGCTCCATTACTCCTTTATGAGAGCGCCTTTCGCCCGGGCATGTTTAATCATAACCGCTTACGCAATATTTTCTTTGGGATAGATTCACTCAGCCTTATTACATATCAATTATTTCCTTACAACTTCGTTCCACACCAGCTGCTTTGTTATCTGGGCCTGCCACCCCTTCA
>NW_010413837.1:971-1214 GCF_000710305.1 Buceros rhinoceros silvestris
GACATTTTGAGTCAATTCGAGTTTTCGCCCTCAACCCCCGGCTTGGTTGTGAAATAATTTCAATCTAAGTTTTATCATGATTTTACATCGCAATCACGCTGCCGGACTCGGCTCCTCTGTTGCTCCACTTCACTGGAGTGTCCCGGGATGGGCTCCCCCTCACCGCTCCTAAGGGCGCTCCTGACCCCCGAGGGGGTGCTTTTCTCTTCGCCCAGATCCCGCTGGCGGGGGCACGAGGGGACA
>NW_010413837.1:1372-12650 GCF_000710305.1 Buceros rhinoceros silvestris
GGCTCGACGTCCCGGTGGATGCCCCATCCCTCAGTCCTCCCTCCTCTCCCTCCGCTTTTTACCCTTCCTGCCCCAAAACTCGAGCGGCAGAGTTTCGTTTCCCCTTTGGGGAGCCCACAGCACAGCCCAGATTTATTTTCTTTTTCACTTTCTTTTTTTGTTGTTGTTGTTAATTCCCCCCGATGCCAAAGAACCCGTGATCCTTTGGTTAAGCCTTGTCTTTATAGAGGAAATATATATATTCCTTTATGTGGGCTATAAAGCTTTGCTGGGGAAGTGAGAGGGACCGACACATGTTGTGGTCCTGCTGCACACGCGATCGTGACTCGCTGTGACAGGGACCCTCAACCGCACCATCACGAAGACACGAGTGAAGTAGCAGGGGACACACAGGTTTGTTTGGAGGGTGTCAGGAGTCCGGGCAGAATATGTTGGTGAATTAGGGAGTTAGTGCTGAATTTCCTGGCTCTGGCGAGCTGGTCTCTCCATCATCTTTACGCATGCACACATACATGTGAACAGATGACTTGGCACTGGCAAAAAACACTAAAAATAATGCCTCTGCCTCTGGCCAGGCCTGTGTAAATATCTCACTCTCCCACATGCCCGCCTGGCTTTTCCTGATGCTGCATTACTTGATCACAAATACATAATTTGCACGAGTGTGTGTATACACAGGGCGGCTTTGATCTCGGCGCAGAAATGCCCCCCCCTCCCATCGCCTTTAGAGGGGGTGCAGCCCCAAGAACAAAAGCAGAGAATAAAAATGGTCAAATAACACATTTTCAAATGGGAAGCGTGTGTCGGCTTCCTCGAGTGGTTCTGGCACTTGGAAAGGAGGGTGGGGTGGGGGGGTGGAGAAGAGACTTTATTGAACATATAAATTTAAACTTAGTTACTGCTAACAGTTGCCTTATAAAAGGGGTCCATATAACCCACGTAATTTTTTTTTCCTGGAGTCCCCAGGCGCGTTTCCCAGCGCACTCGCTCTCTTGGCAGCGCCGGCCTGCGGGGAGCGGGGCTGGCTGCGGGGTTTTGCAGGGGGAGATGTTTATTTTTCAGTCATTGTTGGCTCCCTCCCCTGGATTATTTTACTGCTGCAGATTTAAGCCTTCTACTTATTTCTTGATTCTCTGGCAGCGCTTTCGTGAACGCTCCCAGCTCTGCGCTTTCTCCCTTTGCCGTGTCTCGGGGTGGTGAAATTACAGGGTATGAGGGAAATGTGTAAATTATAGGGTTTATTAAAATGTAGGCGAGCGTGGCTTTCTAGGCAAAACAGATGCAGGATGGCTTGATGTCAGCCGGCCTGACAAACTGCAGAGCAGAGAGGCAGAGGAATCATTAGAGGGGCATTTCCCGCAGGGAGAGAGGAAGCGCCTGGGGTGTGGGGGGGAGAGGGTCTCTCTCCAGGAGCCCCCCGAAAGCCGGGCAGATTCCCCCTGGATAGCACGGAGCAGGTTGGTCCCAGGAAGGTGGATGAGGTCTCTGGGTGCTCAGCCCTTGCATGGTGCACCAGCTCTCTCCCAGCCCCTGGGTGGGGGGTTCCCAGTGCTTCCCAGAGCCTTTCCTCCCTCCTCTCCCTGCCTGGTCTCGAAGGCGATGATTTGTTTAGGCTAAATCATAATTCTCGGTTTATAGTTTGGCTTCTCTGATATTAACCTCAGCCACTCTTGTGTTAATCTTCAGGATGATGAAGGGACTTTACGTGGCAGGAGAGAGCTCTCAGAAGGATCTTGGGATTTGGGCACTGAGAATCCCTTTTCCCCCTTCCTCTCCCTGTGTGGAAGAAACAGGGCTGTGATGTAAATACGAAGCGAGTAGTGGAACTAAAAAGGCCCTGGATGAGGTGGCCTTTGTGCACACCCTTAACAGAGCACCTCTCAGAGGGGGCTCAGAGCCCCACCAGGGGAGATGGAGGTGGGTAAAGCAGGCTGAGGTGTCACCAGGAAGGTGAGGACTCATGGTAGAAGTCTCTCCAGCTTTCCCCAAGGTCAGGTGAAGAGCGGATGTCCTCTCCTTGGCAGGGATGGTCTACACCATACATACAGCAAATTGCTGTGCTCTTGGGAGCTGATGTCACCCTGCAAGAGGGCAGGCAAATATCCTGCAGTCACTTCTCTTATTGCAGGACGTGGGGGCTGGCCCGTGCTCATACCATCATCCTTGTGATCATTCTTGTTGTTGCTGTCTCTCCATCAACCCACAGTTTAGTGGGGAAAGTTGTCTTCAAGACAACTTCTCAGTCACAAGTGACCTCGTGCACCAACCTCCTTCTACCTGGGGTCACAATGTCCGGGTAGCAGCGTTTGCTTTCCCAGAAAGACTTGGGGAGAGCAGGCTCTGCTGTTTCAGCTGCCTAGGTTATCCACCTCAGCTTATGGCAGTGAGGCTTCAAAACTAGGTAGCAAGCCAGGTGACCCTGTTCAGACTCCTAGGATGTCCTCTGTGGATCCCAAATGGTCCAAGGGAAATAGTTTGAGCATTGCTAGCAGCATTATGTGTACAGTCCCTCCGAGAGTTTTACCAGCGCTGCCATACAGCGCTGCCTCTGAGCTGCAGAAAATGGTACAAAATTTCATGTTGAAAGATCTCGCAGCTCTCTGAAACCCACAGTATCGATTGCTACCACTAAAGATCCTGTAATGGGAATTCTGGGGGTGTTCTCTCCTATCCATCAAAATCACACAACTGGGCCCTTTTGCGCCCCTCTCGTTTCAGCCCTTCGTGGTGCTGATGAAGTCTTTATTTATTCATATATTTTCTGTTTGTTTTGGAGGGTGTCAGGTCTTGGCAGAGCAGCAAAAAGCAGACAGAAAGGTTAACAAAGGAGAGCGTTATTTACTAATCCCTTTGTGCGCTCCATTTGAGGTAACTAAAACAAGGTAATAAAAAGAGTAATTAAGAAGGGTATTTATTCAGCTTTGGTCTCCAAGAGTCCAGTTTGGGGATCTCAACCAGCCTGTTACGTTAACTGTGATGTGGCCGTCATCCCTCCTGCTCCCCACTTTGTGAACCATGAGGGAGGCTGCCCACCTCTCCCTCAGCCTTTCTCTGCTTTACACCATTGGTTGTCTGTCTTGGCTCTCAATTTACGTCTGAAGGCTCATCTATAAGCTCATCTGCTATTATTCTTCCCTTTTGTTTCTAGACTCAATATTAATTTAAGGGGAACATGTGGAATAGGAAACAGTCCCTACACAGCTCTGGGAGAAGCCCTCTGTGAGCGGAAAAGAGACAGGTCTGGGTAGTTGAGAGTGGAAGAGCAGCTGGATTTTAAATAATAAGGATGTGGAAGAGCTCAGGCTGAATAGTGGGAAAGGGAAAAGAGGGCACGTCAGGGGGGAACAGGAGAGAGCCTCTTCGACAAGCTCCGTTCTTCCTCTGGGGAAGTTCTTGCTCTAGACAGATGTAGGGATCGGTGAGGGCTTGGTTTTCTCATTCGGTGAAGTTTCCTTGCTAAAATGCCTTTGAAAGACAACGAGATTTGCAAATAAAGGACTGTCAAAACCAGCTCCTGGGTTCAGATTTCTCCCCTTTTCGAAATAGGAATGGGAGTCGAAAGAGGCTGGTTGCTGAATGGAAAAGTGCCTAATGCGATGTGGAGCAGGCGTATGCGCTCAACAGTTGTATTCTCAGTGCAAATAGGGGCCTTTTGTGCTGTTTGATATTTCAGCAAAAGCTGAAGAGGAAATGAAGCAAACCCGTCTGCATTTCCAGAGGGAATTCTACAGCGTGCATGCTCGAAATATCTCCCTTTATTCCCTTGGATATTGTGGCTATTTTTATGTTACCTTAGACCATGATCCTGGGTTCCTCAGTTACTACTTCTGGGGTGCTATTGTTATTCCTAACAGTATTTGCTTTCTATTTTTGACCAATAGCTTCTTTTTTTTAGAGATTTTTTGTCTGGTGGTGTTTTTTGGTTTTTTTTGGTTGTTTTTGGTTTGGGTTTTTTTTTTTTTTTGAGATAACAAGGTTACCTCTTCTCCTGTGCTGCTGGCTCAGCCTGGGGGGAAGGAGCCCTTTGCATAAATGCCTGTGCTTTGCATCTGTGCTTATCTCAACCATATGTAATTCTTCCAGCTCTCTACTGATTTCCAAGACACACATGAAGTGGCGAGTGCAAGGCTCATTCCTCTGTGTAGTGGATGAGGGGAGCGGGTTCATGTGTTTGGAAACATCGGGACAGCTGGCCGGGCAGTAGCTATCAAGTGTGATGGTGATTAACTGAATAGAGGCCTGTAGGCTGGAGCAGCAGGAGTATCAGGCTGGGAAGGTGGAAGAAGGCAGGTGTCAAGCGTTGTCTCTCAGCTGCACATGGAGCTCACGTTATTCCATGATCTAATGCCTAGGCCAATCACCTCCTAGTATTGAGCTTAGTTCCCCAACTAATGAACTAAACAAAACAAAGGTGCCAGCTGAAGAGTCTCTGGTAAAAATTGTCCTGTTAGGGCTTTGGCTGTGCTCATAGGATGTGTAGACAATATTCCTGGCTGATGTAACCATGGAGAAAAGAGTGCAAGAGGCTAGTTGTGTGCAGGAGGCAGTGGTAAAACAGGCACTGTTCAGTAGGAGGGAAATCCTGCCTTGCTACCTAGCAGCTCTGAGCTTCTGCTGCTGAAGTCAAGCGGCTTGGACAGTTGCCTGTGCTCTCTGCTTCCCTGGGTTGCTCCTTCTGCTACACGTGGATCCATCAAGCTCTGACTATTTCACCAGCCTTCCCATCCATGTCCTGTTCCAGAAGAAGAAAAAGGTGGCGTAACTCACTTGTGGTTTCTCTCTTGTGCTGGCTGCCTTTGAAGTTACTGCATTTTGATCACCAAGTCCACTTTTACTGCAATGGTTTGGGGGTTCAAAGTGTCTCAGCACCAGATCTGTTGACACAACAACTTTTTGCTTCCATGGGAGAGACACAGTTGTTGCTGCATGGGCAGCTCTTGCCAAACCTTGTCTCTTGCCTTCTTGGGGTGGGCTTGGAGGGATGTGAGGTTTGTTATCTCAGAGCAAAACCAGCGTGACAGCTGACGCGTGAACTGGGCACCAGGCACGAGCGCTGTGTTTACGAGTGTGTCCATGCCAATATGGGTATTCACCGTGTACTTAGTCCGTTGTAATGATCCCCATTGAAACGAGCAACATGTCTCTCTTCTGTCTCCTGCTGCGCCCTCAGTTGCTCTTATGGCCATTTGGGACTCAACATCTATTTTATATACAAAGACAGAAAAGACTAAAGGATTTCATTGTGCAATGCAGGGAGGACGGATTGAGATGGGAGTCCTGAGAATTCCCAGCCGAGGCTCAGCAGAGGCGCGAATGAAGCAAAACTGAAGCAGGCTCTTCGGGGGGAGGGATTGCTGCTGGTGGTACTGGCTTTTCCATTTGAAAAGAAGAGCAAGGATGTGGGAAGGGAAGAGGTATATGAGTCCACTGTGGGAGAGCAGAGGCTGAAAGGAGGCCCCTGCATGAATTCTTCCCTTCCCGTTAACTTTGAGCGTTTTCTCTATTCTGTACAGAATGTGATACTCTCTTAGGAGTGACCCCACTGACCTCCCGCCTCTTGATAGGATGGCGAGTAAGTGAGTGCAAAATAAATGGCACCAAATAGACCTTTTCAAAGAGAACGAGGGAAATAAATCAGGTTATTCTGGTGCGGCATTGACAGCATGTCAAAACAACTCCCCAAAGCGTGAAACTTGGCTGGGGAATGGTAATTCCACTGCCATGATACTTACATGCCAGATGTATGGCTTATCATCATGTCTGTCTGTCTGTCTACCTGTCTGCCTACCTGCTGTTACTGTAGTAACTGTAGGCTGTAGTATCCATTCTTTAAGCACATATAAGATATTTATGACCTTATCTCCAGCTCTGGAGCATGAAGAGGGATGTAAATGAGTGAGAAGTACTCAGGGAGGAAAGCCTGCTAGATTGTAATGGCTGGTGAATCAAGGTAGCAAAATAATCTTCTAGTTACTGCTGTATTAGACGGCTGGTTATATTTTCCTTACTGCCGAAGCTCTGCGGTCCTGCTGAGACACATAGATGCTGAGGCAGGTGAGTAATAGCAGAGCTCCATGGGTGCTACAAACTAACTCAGGCTGGTGCTCCAGGCTAATACTACCCAGACCACCTTTCTAAAGAACAGTGACAAACAGATCCAGAGCTTGTCCTGCCAGAAAAATGCATTGCATCGTATTCTGCTGAGACCAAGGCTTCACAATGCACACAGAAAATCACCGCTCAGTAATCCCACCAGGAAACTGAGAAGCAAAAGCCAAACACGACGAACACCTCCGAAGCCCTTAGCATTGATCTGTGCTGATCAGTAAGAGCTGATGAACGAGGTGTAAGGAATCAGGCTGGAGCGCTCCACACCCTCTCCTATGTGGTTCTCCGGACACACATTGCTGAACTTGCTGTGTAGGGGACTCTTTGAGAGGGAATGCATTTGTGGATTTCGTTCCTGTGAGCTTCATGGTTACCCCAGTATGAGCGGAATAAAGAAGGCTTAGAAATGCTGATGAAGTTCGTTAGTATCCTGGAACATTCCTGTAGATTTCTACGAGTTCAAAAAAACCCTAGAAAATTATACTCCCTGGCTGAGCTCACTTCCAGTAGTGCATCTGCTGTGAATTTATACTAATTAGCAGTAGTCTGAGTAATTTGTATGCGCATTTGTTTTTCTCTTTGGAGGATTAGGGGGAAATATATCTGTGCTGCACATTGGATCTGGTAGCAGGAAGGGGGGTGGGTTCTGTTGCCAGTATCGGACCAGATTTCCCAGCTGTGTGAAGCCTGTCTGTAGAAGTGGAGCTCAGGACAGGGCCAAGGACTTGAGCACACAGACGCCTTTGATCCCAAGCAAGTCCTGTGGCTTAGCACCAACAGTTCTGTCCATCAGGTAGTTTTTGTTTCTGGAGGCAATCTTGAAGCTGCCTGTGTCCTCTTTAGGTGGGGAAGTGTAGGGGTCTGAAGGAGCATGATGTGCTCTAAACAAAACCACTGCTGTCTGTGAGAGGTGGGTGAGCCATGAGTAGCTTAAGCATCCACGTATGAGCTTCAGGCTGATGCCTCACCCACAAAGTGTTCCTGATCCATAGGCATTGTTCTTGCCCAGGCTGAAATTTAGCTATGTAGGATTGAGTTGCTCTGCAGGATATCTTTTATTTCTGTTTCCTTCTGCTTCTGGAAATGACCAGGGCAACAGCAGCATCTGTCCTACTCTGTCTGCGTGGAGACCTTAATAATATCACCAGGGATTAAATATATAATCAAATATACAGCCCTGAGTCACAGAGTTGGAAGCGTTGTGCTGTACCTCTTCCCACCTTGTTTGGTTTCAAAGGTCTTGTATTTAACATGGATGGATCTGTCCTGGTCTCCTGCTCTGTAGGAGACCCAGCTAAGGTCAGTCTCACAGCGCTAAGCTCATCACATGTGGATGTAGAGATCTAACAAGCAGATACTTCATTTCTGCTGTTTTTTTAAGCTCTCTGTTGTCAGTGGATGGGTAGGGACGAGTCATTCCCACTGTTGCAGAAAGTTATGAGCAAGAGATAAAAGACCTTTCTTCTGACTTCAGAGGAAGCCTAGGAAACCAGCGGGGTCTGAATGCCTAACGGAGGGCAGGCAAAGGAGAGGTTGGTCCCCCACAAACAGTCAGGAAGACAGGAGCAGTGCCCAGGTTTCATAACTTCCCAGTCCCAGGACTTCCACCTTGTTTATTATCCTAATATCCCCTATCACTTTGGTTTATAAGCATCACACTTTAAATGAGAGAAAGGGGAGATGTCACACTTGACTACACTGGGGATGTAATTGCCTTGTAGTTGGATGTCAGAGCTCTGCTACTGGAAGATAAGGGAGGGGTGACAGAGCAGGAGAAGGGACCACCTGCCTCACTGAGTACAGGCGCTCACAATTACAGGTGACCATGTAATAGCCGCTGAATCCAGAGGGGTCCCCAGAACATCCACTGCATACGCTGTAGGCCATAAAACACTTCCCAACACCCTATAACAAATTTAAGACTGTTAGTACAAAAGACCAAAAGCCACAAAAACTCGAACATGCAAGAGAGATCAAGGGCATTGCCAGTGTCCCCGGTCCCAGCAGTAGCAGGGAAATTGTTAGGTGAAAATGTCCAGATGATCTTAGGAAGTGGACCATGGCCCACCCTACAGAGGGAAGCAAGAAAACCTTACCAGTCCCTGCCAAATCTGACCCGAGGGGAAATTCTTTCCTGAATACAGGCCAAAACCCAAAGTAATTGCACATGTACTCTTTAAAAATGGATTTTATTTAGGAGAAACACATTGTCATCATCATCCTGTAAACCGCTCCAAATGTGTGCTAGGGACTTCCCATAGAAGGAGCAGTGGAAAGGCATGAGATTTTTGCAGGAATGTTGTGATGAGTGAGGTACCTCCATCCCACCTCAAGCTGACTGGTGCTGAGTAGAGGACCCTCTGTAGATACCCCAGGTTTCTTGGGGAAAAGAGGATTACTTAGCTGGAGCTACTTTTTTTTTTTTCTGGCCAGGGTTCCCTGTGGTATATTTGATTTATGGCTTATAATCAATCTCAGTCTTCAGAAAGCAAGACAAAGCTTTTTGGAGGGTTTACTTGAGGTCCTGGCCTGAAGAACCTTGCTCAGGCTTGGTACACCCATCGTGGCTGATTTAGCATAAAGCAGCTATTCTCTGCCTCCGATTAAATTCTCTTTGATGCACAGGGCTTGTAAAAGTCCTAAGTACCACTTAAATCCAACCACCAGATACTGAAGGTCTTGTTCTCAAGGCAGATTTGCTTCTGTTTCCTGCAGTCCCAACCCCGACTCTCTCTTTTCCATCTCTGTTCCCTTTGATTTGACTTTCTGTTCTTGGTTACGGCAGCAGTCGCAGCGTAGAGCTATCTGGGCTGCGGTTTAACGGTGTCTGTAGAAGCAGATGGATTTGAGAGTGTTTGCCAGTAAGACTTACCCAAATCAGAGGGCTGCTGAGTCTCCAACCTTATTGATGTAGCCAGCTTTACACTCTGGATAGAATTAAGAGAGGGGCTGGGAGGGAAGACGTAGACTCTCGCTTGTTCTCTTACATTCTTTTTCAAAGCTGTGTGATGTTGAAGCCCCTTATTTCCATGGCAGATGAGCCCACCACAACATCTCAAAGTGCTTGTCCTACTCAAGACCTTAGTACTAAGTGAAGACATCATGGAAGACATCAAAGTACTCTGCTGTTTTATAGATGAGCCCAATGTTGTTGAAAAAAAAGCCCCAGAATTCAACAGAGAAACTGGTCTTGGACTTTCCATGCTCCTGCCCAGGGTCTGAGACCCAGAGATGCTGCTATTTCTGGGTGAGGGGGGATCAGGACTGATGTGACTCCTCTCCCCAGGGAACTGCTCTGGACCGTCTGTGAGCATGGGACGTGCTGCTGGCCCTGAGAGCACACAGTGTAATAAGGACACTTATGCACTAGGGACTGCACAGACACCACCGAACCAGTTCAGAAGCTACCGACAGGGATGAGCAACAGCTCTTGACTCCCAGGGTTTGAAAAAGCGGTCAGAAAGGTTCATCCCACTGAAATTGAAGCGGACACCTAACTCTCTTGTCCCATGATTGTGTCATGGCAACGGTGATGCATGCAAGGAACAGTATTTCCAGCTCCACAGGGAGAACAAATTGGGGCAGGGAGGACCCCAGCCAGGGACTTCCTTAGCCCTGCAACCCCAGCTTTTGCCATGGGTGGATCTGTCCTCCCTGTTCCCTCTTGGTGTGCTTGTCTCCATTCTGGCTGGCCTGAGGGGCCTCTCTGGCCCCAGGAAGGTGGCTCGCAGGCAGCCTGGGCAGCAAGGGCTGTTTAGAACCCAGCAGCATGCTGCTCCTCTGAAATCTGGTGGCAGAGAACCTTTGGTAGACGAAGCACCACGAGCAGCAGCATGCTTCCAGCACGCCTGGCTGACTAGCAGTGATGATCCAAGACAGGGCAACTGGTTCCAACAGCCACAACTTCATGGTTCTTCCCGGCCCTGAATCTGCTCTGAGTGGACATCCCAGGGCCAGCGTCTCCCTCAGGAAGCTCAGGCTGGTTTCTGAGTACGCTGAGCTTTCTGGCAGCTCGGGTTTGCTGGGACTCTTGCTGCAGGCTCCCTTCTCATGCCTGGAGGGAGCCAGGAGGAGTGTGGTCTGTGTTCAGATCTGGATGCCAGCCCTCCCACCCACCAGACCCCTGCCCAGCTCCCGCCGGTGTTTCCTACATCAGCCCTCGCTCATCCAGTGACAGTAAACTTGTTAAAGTTGAAGAGCCGAGTGTTGCTGAGAGAGTGTTGGCATCTATTTTTTTTTAATAGGGGGATTTTATTTATATCTATTGGGAAGAAACAGGTTAAAAGCAAAAGTCATTGTTAAGTTAAAGCGTGCATGAAAGAAACAAAAATAGCCCAGGCTGGCCGAGGTGGGGAGAAGCGGATGTTGCACTATTTCCATTAAAAATGACATTTAAATGGAGGGTGAGCTTGAAACTTTGACAGGACTCTGTACGTCCCCTTCGGAGATTGCTCCTGCAGAGCCAGGGCAGCACAGCCTTCCCTCCCAATGATCATTTGCTAATTTTCGTGTCCCTTTTGGGTGTGGAAAAATTTCACTGGTAAGAGGAATCACAGGATATTTTCTGAAATATTCCTATCAAAATCAGCTCCAACAGGTAAAACTGCTTTCCTGATGGAGATGTGATTTGGGAACTAACTGCTGTGCTCCTCTTTGTTCCTCTCTGTGAGAAAAAAGGGGTTTAAAGGGTGTGCTCAGGTGCCATTATTGTTTCTGAAGGTGCTGTGGGTCAGTTGTTAGGACTTTAGCAGAGCCCAGTTTGTCCATGCTTCAGCACCTGCTGTGTTTCAAGGCGAGGTCTGGAGCACATTCCTTGGGATGTGGTCCCAAATCACTTTGTGGTGGGGCAAGGACTTTCCCTGTTCCCACGGGGCTTGCCCTTGCCCCATGCTTCTGGCCACAGAGGGTCCAGTGGGCTGTGAATGGCTGATTCTCCTCCCAAAACCACTCAAGGGAAATTATACTCAAAAAGTCATAGAAAGGCAAAAGACCTGAGCACAAGGAAAAGAAACAAAACATAACCCCCCCAGTCTCCCCCCTCAAAATACTCCAACGCCCCCCCACCCCTCCTCTTCTCCATGATATTGAGTGGATGGTTTAAAGCAGTGAGATCTGTTTTCACTCAGCCGAGCCAGGCCATCCTGCCTGCGTTGCCACAGCAGGACAGAGC
>NW_010413837.1:12856-13909 GCF_000710305.1 Buceros rhinoceros silvestris
GCCACTGCAGAACAGAGCCTGGTCCATCCCCACTGTCCCCAGGATGGCTGAGGTGGCTGCAGTCCCAACCCAACAGGATTGGTCGGGCCGGGTAGAGCAGGCATTAATAACCTGGGGGAAGGCTCATGCTGGTCTGGCCAGAACAGGCCATGCTGCACACCAAGCCCCGAACCAGTCAACGGGGTCAAGCTAATGTTGACACTGGGGCCTTTGATTGTGTTTGATTCATGTGCGTACACCACTGGTAGGTCAGATGGGCTGTTAATCGCAGAGTCTCTTCCCCCTTCCTCCGCACTCCAAAAAAAAAAAAAAAAGGAAAATGAAAAATAAGTTTAGTGGGCAACTTCTCGGCTCACTTCAAGTCTTGCCATGCAAGGTCTGGCTGTTCAGAAATGCGTTTCCTCCATGATTTGGGGTTGGGGTTTTTTTGGTTGGTTTGGTTTTTTGTTTTTTGTTTTTGTTTTTTTTTGATAGCCTGCTGCCTAAAACGCATTGGAGGGAAAAAAGAATCTCAGCTGATGCATGGAGCAGAGGTGGGGCTGGTGGAGAGATGGCCGCAGAGGGACCTGGACTCCCTGAGAAGCCATTGGAGAGAGGTGGTGACCCCACTTTGCTGTTTGTATTTAATCCTGGGGTTTAGATTTCTTGGATCTTTGAAGGCAGAGCTGGTGCAAAATCATGTGCGTCTCCAGCCGCTGCCTGTTTGGAGGAAAAAGCTTTTGCCTTGCTCGAATGCGTGTTTGTATGTGACGGAAAGGGTTTTTTTTCTGGCTGGAAAAATGTATTTGGTGTCTCAAAGAGACCTCTTAACCAGTTTATGGCCACGCTCAGCCAACAAACCGGGGGTGGTTAGTGGGACGAGCTCTCCTCGATGGGTAATCCCGAATGAGTGATTCCTGCGGGCGAGATGGAGCTGAGAATTCCTCTCCCGAGACCCGATCTACACGGTGGCTGTCCCGGAGGGTCCTCCGAGGTCTGCGGGAGGCCGAGCCGGTGGTTTTGCTCCCTGTCCGGGGATGTGATACTTTCCCGTCTGTCCCAGCATCCCCGCCT
>NW_010413837.1:14081-14304 GCF_000710305.1 Buceros rhinoceros silvestris
GATCTGGGGAGACTGGAGAAGGGGACAGCCCGGGGAGCAGCAGCCGAGCGGGGTCCCGGCGGCGAGACACCCCTTTGGAGGCTGAAAACAGCGTCTGCCGGGCCCCGGGCTGGGGAGGCTGCTGTGGGTAAATGACCAATTAGGGAATCTTTGTCAGATTCGGGAAAGTCGAGATAAGTCTCTTTTATCAGCCTATAAAAATACCACTTTCACTTATCTGGAG
>NW_010413838.1:0-15383 GCF_000710305.1 Buceros rhinoceros silvestris
AATATTTATATTTTATTATATTTTTAAGTATAAGAAAATATGCTCATTGATGCTTACGTGTGGCTTCTTGGATTTTGTATATAGAGAAGCTCTGTGCATATAAGAATTTCACAGCTTACTAGAAGAATGCTAAGTGCAATCACAGAAAGAAGAATGTAATTAAGAGATGCCTACACTGTGCCTTAACAGCTGGGTCTGCATATTTCTCCTGATTACAGCAGGGAATTTCCAGGAGGAAAGCTGTGCAGAATGGGTTTGAAAATTTTTGTTTGAAGACAACACGTTGCCACTATGACTCAGACTACTTTTATTACCATGTCTGGAACTTGTCATTAGAGCTTTGATTAAGTTCCCATTTCTAGGAGAATAAAAAGACTGCAGCATGACAGTAATTGAAGATTTCTAGAATCATTAGCTTTTTTTCACTTCAGTTAGTGAGATTGCATGCCAAGAGATAAAGCATAAAATGCATTGACTGGATTTGTTAGTGATCTTTTCCTGACCAAATAAACCCCCCAAACCTCTTGGTATGTAACTTCACCAACCAAAGCGACAACACGCAGCTCATTTTTTAGATCTGTGGACAAACTTTCATACCCCTATTTGTAAGCTTGAGTTGTTTCTGTAGTTGTCATAAGTCATAACAAAAGATCTTTTACTTACAAGATTTTTCTTCCCTTTTTCAAAGAAACACAGTGAAAGGAGATCTTTTAAAAATTTCAAGAAAGATGGTCTCTATTCTGATCTCTAGTATATTACATTTAAACTGATTTTAATTCTTCAGACTTAGTATAATTATTAATGATTTATTTTTCTGAAAAAGGGATCTAAATCTGAGCCCAAACTTCAAGCAGCTCCAACTCGTGAAAGCCTATTAATCAAAAGATTACAGTTATTCTCTAAAGATAATTACGGTTTTCAGTCAGGTCATGACATGTCATAAAACAACATCCAGAGAGAAGATATTACCCTTTATACAAATTACCCTTTTGTTCCTTCCAAAGGGATCACTGATAACATTTAACAGTTGCAAGTGAATTCGATATTGTTCTTCTGCATGAAAATATGCAAAAGTTGTTAACATTTTCCTTATAAATGAAAAAGGATGAAAAAGAAGAATAATGCAACATGATCAGAGTTATGTCATGTTTTAAATGAGTTTTATTCAGATTTAAATATCTGTAATAGGTCATGAATGTTTCTGTAGTTAGTTTAGTTAACAGAATTTCCTAGGACCAAATGCTTAACTAGCCTTGTGTTTGTAGAAAGTCCTTTCCTGTGTATAAAGTAATCGTTCTGCATATGGCTGTAGGTACTTGGCTGCTGTTTAAAATTAAACCTGCATTTAAAGTCCCTTCTCAGTGTTATATGTTGCTATGATCCCAGCCACACCAATGCTATTACAGAGAACTTCCTGTAAGCTTCTTACCTAAGGACTACTCTAAAAACCCAGGGGAACTTCATTTACTTCATTGTGTTTGCATCCATGCCAGATTTTTTGATACTTTTAAACTTAATATTGTGATTTCTTATCTGAAACATTCCTGCACGAATCATTTTGAAAGAATCAGTACTATTTATTACACATCTTGATATTCCCAGATAAAGGTGCTATAAAAATGAAAGGTATTGTTGTTATCATTCTGTAATTTATGAACATGGAGTCCTTCGTGCCTTAAATGATTCACACATAAATTACACATTCTCTGTTGTTTAGCAATTATGCTATAAAAAATAAAGGCTTGGAACTAATTGTTTTCTTTAGCATACGGGGTTTGATATTAATATTTTGCCAATAGAATTAATTTGAATACAAGAAATTAGAAACTTGGAATAACTAAGGGATTTTGTCTATGCATCCTTTGTGGAGTTTGAAATAGAGTCTGCCTGACACATATTGGTTTCTCGTTATCATTATGTGATTAGTTTTGGACTATTACTGTTCTGGTTCTCAAAATCTTTTGGGAAGTGGATGAGCATCTCTTTTAAGATGCCACAAAATACAAAAAATGGCAATTAAATGTAATGTAGATACTAACACAAATGCACACTGAAAAACTAGTAGAATTCATTAGGTGCCCCAAGTTGTGTGTTTCTGAATGGTCTTTATAAAGGTAAATAGCTCAGTACTGTTGTGGTGTCTAAATGTAAAGATCGTCTTGGGAGTAAATATTTCAGAATCTCGAAGATCTTACTGATGGGGATGTTCTGATAATTCTCAGTGTGCAACGACAAGTGTATATTACAGAACAATGACACAAAATTTCAACGAAAAACTAATTACTGACCCCTGTATTATGTACTAATGAAGTTATCTGGGACAGAGTTTTAGGGGTTCATCTACCTGTTCTGTGTCCTAAGATCCTTTTCTTGTCATCAGATGACAGGAAAGGACACGTGATTATACAGCTCAGTGACTAATGATCATTTAATTTCCTCTTCAAGGTCTGTATTCAGCATTTTATGCAATGATAATTGAAGGGAAAATACACAACATTTCTGAGAGACAAAAATCCAAATGTCTCTTCCTGAATATCTCGATTCTTTCCTTTAGTTTAGGAACTCCTTATTCACCGTAAATAAGTTCATGATTCCAAAGTTACTGTAAAAGAAATGCAGCACCCTAGGACACCTGCAGAACTGCCTGTTTGAATATACTCCCAAAGAACATAATCTCAACAAAAGGACTCTAATTATAGGCTATGGAACTGAGCAAAACACTTCTACTGCCTACCTAGCTTCTCACTACCTTAAAACTGCACAGACAAAGCCTTTGATAAAAACGTTAAATAAAGCTAGAACAAACAAAATAAACCAAACCAAACCAAGCAAAAAACTAAACTCCAAAAATAAAAAGGTGGTGATGAAGATTTAGTTCAGTACAGCAAAGAGGAGAAAATATAAACTCCCAAAGGGATGATTAATCTCACAAGAAGGCCGAAGAAGACTCCATGACTAGAAGTTAAAGGCAGGAAATAAACCACATGTCCGACATAGACTTAAGTGAGAGTCATTATCAGCAAAAAAATAAACTGCAAAAGAAAACATTAAATATTTTATTTCTTTTAGTATTTCTTTCAGGAAAAAGGAATATTTTAACATTTATCCTTTACCAAAGTTATATGTCCTGTTTATTTAATAAATCAGAATAATGATCAGCTGTTTCTGTCATGTCTCTAAAATACATACATACCTAAGCATTGCCAGCTATAAGAAATCACCAAAGTGCTTAAGAAAAGAGTTTATGACTATGCGTAGACTAGATTTACATTGTCATCTACTGTAACAGAATTTTTTGCTGATTACTGTGGTGGAAACTACTGAAATGATTTTTCTTACAGGTTTGACAGGGAATTTGTTGAGTTTCTTTGAAGGAATTTCTTATTCTATGGAGGATGCACAAATTATCTTTCCTAACGAGGTTAAAATAATCTTTGTACTCTTCAGAACTGATAACTCGCTTTATGAACAGTGTATCTTGTCCTGAAAAATAATAATGTGGACACAGTATAGTTTAAAATAGTGGAAAATACTTTAAACATATTCAGATCAGATGTGATCTTTTAAAATATTGCTGGTGCCTGAGGTACAACCAAATTCCAAAGCTCAGCTGTGCACCTCAAACACGTGTCCTCCCAGCTGTCCCCTCTAATGGAGGGGAGATTTCAGAGTATTTCAGAAGCTGAAAAACATATCTTACAGAAAGATTCGAGAATTCTTATCAAAAAAAGGTGAGGAAGTAAACCTAATGCACATTTCCAAGTCACCTCGAGATAGGATTAATGACA
Organism: Buceros rhinoceros silvestris; assembly: GCF_000710305.1. Lineage (NCBI taxonomy): Eukaryota > Metazoa > Chordata > Aves > Bucerotiformes > Bucerotidae > Buceros > Buceros rhinoceros. Next base: position 3,789 of record NW_010413838.1, read on the forward strand.
TTAAAGATTAGCTTAAAATATGGAAGCAGATCAGGAACCCCTAGTTGGAGGCTGAATGCATATTGGAATTACTTTTTTTTTCAACACACCGAGTTACCTGAGACTGGAGTACATTCTTCCCATCCTTGAAGAATTTTCGAGATAGGATTAATGACATTAAAGATTAGCTTAAAATATGGAAGCAGATCAGGAACCCCTAGTTGGAGGCTGAATGCGTATTGGAATTACTTATTTTTCAACACACCGAGTTACCTGAGACTGGAGTGCATTCTTCCCATCCTTGAAGAATTTTGATTGAATATTAAAAAAAAAAAAAAAAAAAAAAAAAAAAAAAAAAAAAAAAAAAAAAAAAAAAAAAAAAAAAAAAAAAAAAAAAAAGAGTTGGGACAAAGAGTGAGAGTCTCTGTAAATAGTATCACATGCAAGTCTAGTTGATGCTAGAAGCCTATTTTAACTTTTAAATCTATTAATATGTAATTAGTTAGTACACAATGACTGCTGGGTAATAATCCCTTGGATTATACTTGTTTTTATACTTGAATCCTTCAAGCAGTCCATTTACTTTCTGTGCATTCTAATCTGACATGTTTTCAAACTTTAAAACTATCTTCTGTTTTGAATTTTTGTTTTAAAATCGTCCTACAAGCTCTTCATTACATAATGTTTTACATAATGCTCTTCATTACATAATGCTATCAAAAACATTTTAATAGTGTTTTACATGCTATTAACAAGATGATTTTATCTGAAGCATTTGCTTGGCCACTTATTTCTATTAGCCACTAATGACACAAAAGGAAGTTTCACCGATGTTTCACAGATGTGGGGGAATAAGGGCTCATTAATAATTAATACACCCATTTTCATAATTGCATAAACTATATACATAAGTACCACATAAGGAATTTGTTCTACCACATAGGGCTGTGGAGAAACATGACATTAAAAACTAATGTTTCCCTCTGTTGTGTTCTGCATATGCAAATTCTAACTGCAGACCTCTTTGTGCGTGTGCATTCATTTCCTCTGTTTATTTTCTTTTAACAGAAGTCCCTGAAATGTCTGGCTACTTTGATCATGCATTTTTGACAAACAGCTTTTTTTTGTTCCCCCTTCAGGCTTCACTTCCGCTGCTGCGATGTGTCACTACTGGTTGTGTCAATCATGCAATCTCCACAACAAGTACTGTTAGGGAAGAGCAGATAGTGATAGTTAAAATGTCAAATCAATTTAAAAACATATGTTATTACACTGAAACACTAAACAACATGTAATTGTTGTAGCGGTATAGATGTATTTAAGACCATTGTGTGCATTCTAATAAAATTGCATACATAATGGAGTTTTATACAAATGACATACATTCTGAAGGTTTTTTTACAAAGACTCTGTCTATCCTTTCTTGCTAAGTTTTGAAATTAGAATGTGGCAAATTGTCTAAAGCTCAAAATTTTTCATTAATGTGCGGAGGAGGGAAAGGACAAGAGAGTAAAATTGGTGTTATGGGAAAGACAAACAGAGGAGGATGCAGGAGGTTGTTCTCACATACAAAGTGCAACCATGGATTGATTTGTATTATGTTGCTGCAGGAAAGTTCCCTTAAGACTATAAATTTTATATTAAGAAAGACATAAGCCATATTACCTTCCATATATTGAGAGAAACTGTTTGCCCATCTCCTTTTTGGAACAGACTTATATAGCTGCCTACAAAATCCTAATACTGGCACTAGAAATGCATATTGCAGTGATTTGCTGTAAAACATTGCAAGGTAACACTAAACTTTTGAGTGGTCTCTGCAGTATATTCTCTTGTTTTGGGTGAATGGAATGTATACAGCGGCTGTTGTAGTACATCACTAGAATTAGTTTCCTGGGATTAGCATAATGCTGTTCTACGAATCCTCCTTTCCATTTTACTGCTTCTGTGTGGCTGTTTGTTTATAGAAAATCCTATCAATCACCTGGATTCATTAAAAGTCTGCCTGAACAGCACAGTTCTGTATAATTTTCTTTACCATTATTTTAAAAACTGTGCATGAGAAACCAGAGTCTATGCAATTTTTTATTTCGTACAAAACTCTCCTTTGAGAGGTAGACTAGATTTAACATCAAGGCTGATTGTGCTGTGATATGATCAAGCTGCTAAAAAAGTATGCAAAAGCATCTACACTTTTCATTAAAAAGGATCATTTTGATACAGAAAAGTTGTTTAGTCTGGGATAGCAAGGAAAATGTTTTGCAAATACTATTCCAGAATAATTATATTCAGGCACTGCTTAACAACCCGTTTCAACATAAGGGTTTGGAAACACTCGAGAGAAACCTACTTCTGTAGACACAGATTTAAAAACAACTTTGAAGTTTTTTTCCAGCAGTCAGGTCTATTGGAGGGAAAACTTGCCTTCTTTTCACCTTTCTTTCATTTCTCTGCCCCTCATCCAAGCAATATCAGAAATGTATTTAGCTGAATGCTCTCCTATCTGCAGCATTACATATCTTTAGTGAACTGCACTGAAAGTTACATGATTGTAGGAATTCAACTAATGTAAAAAAGTCTTTAAGTATCCAATACATCATGCTTCCCCCCCCATTTAAACAGAAGTATGTTGTCCTTATGACTTTATGGTGTAAATATTCCAAGTACTTTTAAATGTGTGTGAGAGGGTGCGTTCACTGGATTCAATGGAAAAAAAAATATTGAAAAGGATCAAAACAGCATCTTGAGTGTCTCGTAGAATTACACAGTGCTCTCTTGGGGTAATCTTTCTGAAAGGGTTTTAATTTCCACAGATAGTTATGAGTTAGCTGTGTACCTGGGTATCGTAGTTACTTGTTTTCCACGTATCTTCCATTCCTTGCTCTCTTTCCCATTTTAGTTTTATAATTTCGATGTCTGGATATAGATTTGACTAAACATGACTACACTCTCATACATATGATGAAGTGAAAGGCGCTAAGGTTAACAACATGAATTCCTTCTGCATTGTGCAAACCTTTGACATAACTAAAGCTTCAATAAGATTTCCATTCCAGGAAAAAAAGTCAGAGGTTTCCCCTCTTTAGGAAAAAATTTCAAGTAACCTTTCTTCCAATGAGAACTAGAAAAGGTTAATTAAACTATGCAAATTGACCTCTCATATACTCATAAATCCTCTTTTTCTCAAAGTATTAGTGGAGGAAAAATGTCTATCAGTAATGTAGTCTGAATAGAAAAACAAAGTTCTCTATTTTGTGCTTTAGTCAACTAAATATATTTGTTTGTTTGGGTTTTTTATGTTTTTAATAAATTCATCAGTTTGGTAAGTTAATATGCCAAGCTAGTACTGTATTGGGGTATTTTGGTTCATCTCTATTTAACCTGTAGATGGCATCACTACTACATTTACAAATGGAACTATCCAAAACAGGGGTAACACCTACTGAAAAGAAGTAGTTTCTTAAAACACTTCAATACTGATCATAATGGATGAAATACATTAGAACCTGTGATTTCCCTCAGTATTTCAGTGACTTTTAGGTGATTCTGTGCACATTTTGTGAGCCATATACTGAGACAACTTCTGGAGTAATTTTATTAGAGGAGAGATATGATGTTAGATAAATCACATAATGCTTAGTTTTCTTGACTCTTGAGTATGCTGCCCCAGTTTCTTTGTCCTTCTTATAATTCATTACCTGTAGTGAGATAGCATGTCTGAGGCATGTGTGCCCTTCTATGTGTTGTATAAGAACAGGAAAGAAAGGTTTCCTACTGCCTTGCTTTTATTCTTCAGGAGGTGCTGGGGACTGAGATAGCAATTGATAAAGGGTTTTTGCACCTAACTCTTCTCAGGGTGACCATGGCACCAAGTCATGCTCTCTTTGTGCCTCAGTTTCCAATGCTTACAAGTATTTCAAGCTGAAATCATACAAACTGGCCAGTGCTTTGCACATGAAGCTTGTATACAATGATGGATACAATATTTTTGATGAGCAACTATCAAGACTTCAGCCTGGAGAAGAGAAGGCTCAGGGGAGACCTTACTGCAGCCTTTTGGTGTATAAAGGGTGATTATAAAACAGATGGAAAGAGACTTTTTTACCAGGGCCTGTAGTGACAAAGAGAGGCAATGATTTTAAACAGAAAGAGAGTAGATTTAGACTGGACATAAAGAGGAAATTTTTTACAAGGAGTATAGAAAAACACAAATAATTGGGAATGCCCATCAATGGAAATGTTCAAGGTCAGGTTGGATGGGGCTTTGAGCAGCTTGGTCAAGATGGTGAAAGATGTCCCTACCCATGGGAGGGGGTGTTGCTCTGGGTGATCTTCAAAGGTCCCTTTCAAACATAACCATTCTGTGATTCTATGATGCAATGATTTTGTTGATTCTATCACTACTCTTTTGCCTTGTCACTGCTTTTTTGAGTAGCTTGGTCAAGATGGTGAAAGATGTCCCTACCCATGGGAGGGGGTGTTGCTCTGGGTGATCTTCAAAGGTCCCTTTCAAACATAACCATTCTGTGATTCTATGATGCAATGATTTTGTTGATTCTATCACTACTCTTTTGCCTTGTCACTGCTTTCAGTCATGGTCAGTTCTGTTTTTGAATGATTTCAACGAGACTACAGTTTTGTTCAGTGACCTAAAACTTATGCCTTAATAATTGAATTTCTTCTTTTATGAAACTCCAGGTAGTAATTTTTCTTTCTTCTCATGCCAACATATATTTAAAATGGTAATAAGTGCCAGCTGCGACTCACTGGGTCCAGTACAAAATTCTCATTCAAATGGACTCTCCAGCAAGAGTTTTACGTGTATCTTGCATGCATTTAAATAACGGTGACTGACGAACTACAAGCCCTCAGTTTAATTAGGTCTTTGACTCACACTCTCTCCTACACATTTAATTCAGTTACCCACAGATTTACTTATCCCCTGGGTTTACAAAGATGCAAGGGCCTTGTAGTTTACCTGAAGTCGATTCCATGTTGTATGTCTTGTTCTACTCTTTTAAGAAGTACCTCCGTTAAAATACCTTCTTGACCGTCTTGAGATGAATAAGTAATGTTTGAACTGCTTCCTTCATGAGTGAAGTAACATGATTTAAACTTGAATGTAATTTTCTGAAAGTAAATGTGTTTACACTAAGGAAACAAATTTATTTCCCCGAAATAATTACCTATTACTCTCTATGTGTTTGGGGGAAATTAGAGTCTGAGAAATAAATGTTGTTTTGGATCAAATCAGGCACTCTTGAAAATGACATCTATATAATCTAAGTGAGTTATCTGCAGAGCAGTTTAAACAGTAAGGGCTTTAAGTTTCTGAGCTGCAGATTTTGTTTTATGGCAAGTTATACAGTAAGTGCACAGGTGACAACATGACATGACCTCAAAGACTAATATTGGCAGTTCATTGTCATTCAGATTACCTGTTCTGAATGCAACAGAACACGTAGTTTGCTATGCAATACTTTTATTGGTGAATTTTCTTTAATTTTATAGAAAATATACATCTACATACAAATACAGTTTTGAAAACGAACACATACAAAAAATGGGCCACTTCACAAATTTAAAAACTGGTTGGCTGACCAGGCCCAAGGAGTTGTGGTAAATGCAGTTAAATGCAGTCAGCAGTCGGGCACAGGTGGTGTTCCCCAGGGCTCAGTATTAGGGCCTGTCCTCTTCAAACCTTTATCAATGACCTAGATGAGAGGATCGAGTGCACCCTCAGTAAGTTCACAGTAAGTTAGGTGGGAGCGTTAGGTGGGATGTGGGGATACCTTATTGCTCTCTACATCTATCTGAAAGGAGGCGTAGGGAGGTGGAGGTCAGTCTATTCTCCCAACTAACCAGCAATAGGATAAGAGGAAATGATCTCAGGTTGCACCAGGGAAGGTTTAGACTGGATATTAAAAAAAATTTCTTTAAATAAAGGGTTGAAAAGCATTAGAACAGGCTGCCAGGGAAGCGCTGGAGTCACCACCCCAGAGGTATTTAAAAGACATATAGATGAGGTGCTTAAGGGCATGACTTAGTGGTGACCTGGTAGTGCTGGGTTAACGTATGGACTGAATGATCTTCAATGTATCTTCCAACCAAACTGATTCTGTGATTCTGTAATTGAATCATAGGATAAGCTAATAAATAATAACTAAAAAAAGTTTTTTCAGATGAATAACAAGAACAGCCTTGCAAGACATAGCACTCCTAAATTTTTTGATTCATTTTATAAATGAAATATTTTAAATATTCAGTTAATTCTAACCATATATCATATCAGAATACAGCAGACATACAAATGTGACACAGAGACAGATGAACTGCAATGCATATTACAGTAATATAGACATAGCAGTAGGGGTTGTATTATTGGCTATTGTACTGGGCATAATAAAACTGCTCATTCCATTAAAATCTACACAAGACACACCTTTAGGATCATATTATGGTAAATGTTTTCAGATTAGTCATTTTAGATTGATTCTTAATTATTACATGCCTGAAATCAATTATGAAATATCTCAGCTAATAGAAAAGGCAGACAATCAATTTTTAGTTTTCTGTTTTATAGTTAAATACTTATTTTTAACTGTACATGCTATTGGATTAGAAGCTACTGCTCTTTGTTAAAGTAACTGATATAAAATTGTTGCTTTTATTTTTAGGTATTTCATACCCATAAGACATAAATGTTTTTAAACACAGACTGTTTATTTCAAGTAATGTCAGTAGTTATTATTAACTCTCCACCATGTCCATCGTGTTAAAGGAATCTTACTCAAGTAAAAATGTTTACTGGCAAATCAAGCAGCAGAGCTGTATTTCTATTGTAACCGTACTCTAGCAGGTTACAACTCAGAGAGTGTGTCTTACCATGAGCTTGAATTTAATTAATTCTACAGAGCATACCTATCAACTAAATAATAATTCATCCAGATTGTCAGATGGTTCAATTAGCAGTATCCAAAACATTTATAGTTTTTAAATACCATGTCTGCGTAGGGCAGTTTGCACAAAGGAAATCACAAATCTTGTCATAATCTAAAAGAATAATTTCCTCAGACTACTTGTAGTAGTCTGAATGAAAAGAATAAATATAGTTTAACTAAATGAAAATAACAAAGTATGAAACTATTTTACAAAATTCTTCTGTAAAGGATTTAGACTTCGACTACTGAACTGCGTCTCTTGAGCCACATCACTAAAAATGGGATGATGACCCAGTTAGATAACTTGCTTTAATTATTTTCAAAATTTTGTAACAACCTTGAAGACAATTAGAAACGTCTAACAGGATTCCATAAATCTGCCTCACAGCACATTCTTAAAATAACTTAAGATGATGACAATTACTGTGCCCTCATACAGGTAACACATTTTCTACACAACAATTCTCCAAGTAATTTTACTGGAATAACAGTGGATTAACAAACAACCTCTGTACCTACCTCTTAGCCCTTGACTTATAGTGTGGAGGCCCTCAAACTATTTTTGTGTCAGTCACAACAAATTGCTGTACTATATTGCATAACTTAGAGCTACTCAAACCTGTCTTAATTTCATCTTGATTATTAATTATAACAAGCTATTTTTTCTATGTGTTCTATAGCAGTTTCTAACTTCTTTTTTTCTAACTTCAGAAAAAATACTCAGTTTCAGTTTCATTGTTTAAATAAGCTCATATATAGTACTTAATGCAACAATTTCTTCTCCAGTTGCCGAAGAAGCCAGACTGGTAAAGAGATAGGATACAGGCAAGAAAATGGGATAAATGACCTGAGAGATGAGGACATATTTAAAAGATTTGGTACTTTCTTTGCTTACTTTAGTTTCTAGAAAATGATAAAAATAGTTCTGTGAAAAAAATAAGAAAACTCATTTTTCAAAAACATTAATGGAATTTTACAGGCAGAGTGTGCCAGAAGAAGCAATAGCTTCCATTAGATCTTTATTAACTTAAAAAATAGACAAGCTTTTGGTCCCAAATTGCTTCATCAGCCACTACAATGTAGTTCCTGTAGGAAAACAAAAAAACAAACCAAAACCACAAAACAACACATTTTTAAAATAAGGAAGTTAAGCCAGCTCTTCTACATCACTTATTCATAAGTTAACAAAGGCTGTGAAACTATTACTGTGGATGTTACAGGATCCCTGCCTTTGAATTGCTGCATCTAGATCAGAGACACTTCCATCCTCATGGCCAGAATAATACAAAGGAAAAAAATAAGATGTGTGAAGCCAAGAGAACAATCATTGATCAAGCTTTAGCCACCAGAAAATGGCTAAAATATGGCTGAACTTCCTTCAGATTGGGAAGCAGCAAAGCAGATGGCAAGGCAACGCAAGAAGCATTTGAGGAGAGGTTAGAAACAAGGGCTAAGAAGAAGAGGGAGCTTTTTTATTATTATTTTTAAAGTAATGCTGAGTGTTGGAGTATGATCAAAAAAGGATATAAAGGTGAAGAACATTTGAGGTTTACTGATTAAATGGAAGAAATTACACAGTCAAAGAACCATAAGATTTAATGTTTCTGAAAGCTCAATAAAAGGAGCCCAACATTTCTCAAGGACAAATAGGCAGTATTCCAGGTGCATGTAAACCACAAAGATAACCTTCTGTTTTCCAGAGACAAATTCTGGAGATAAATCAATGTCTTTCTGTTGTCTGTAAAGTTCTGAAGAAAATGTTAAAGTTATAGAACCTGGGATTTTTTTGGTGGTTTTTTTTTTGGTTTGTTTTTTTTTTCCTTTCCATGTTTTCCTTAAAACATACATATTGAAAACTTTTAACTTTCTGTCAGTTCTAGATATTTGTCTGGAATATAAAACACTATTGCTGCCAGAATATTTAAAAATGTAACTTGCATAAAATGAAAAACAGAACTAGTTGATATATATCAATTATATCATATATATATATCAGTTATATATCACTTATATATCAGTTGATATATATGACAGTTCGCATTAGTATTAAAGAGATTCAGCGAAAATACAGAACTTACTCTGCAGAAACCTGAGGCAGGAACATAGGGATTCAAATAGTAGCTCCTGAGAAGGCCACTGTGTTGTGAAACTAGGATCTCATTCCCGGGTTTTTCCCAAAGAGAACTTTTGACTTTCATCAGAAAGCCTAATGTTTTAGGAGAACCAAACCTTTAACAGCTTCTACTGATGATCCTAATAGCTCATTTTGATGGTGAGAGAGCACAGAAGCCAGTGGCATTTTCATTTTTAAAAATGTCTTGGAGAATTAACCATGTGTCCTCAGGCTCTACATATTTTGCCAAATGCTTGATTTCAAAAGACAATATTATCTGGATATTGAGGAAGTAAGAGCTGCAGGATTTGATGTATAATGAAAGCTTAATGATGCATTTAAAATGAAGAATATATCAAATACATTGTTACTTGAATTTTCACCTAAAAAATAAAATTGCTAAATTCTCATATATGTTTAATTTGGGTCACACTGTCTGAAAATCAGTCTGACAGATTATAGCCCAAGCACAAAAGAAAGCAGGTAGGAAATGATGAAGTGTTTCCCTTCTGACAGTGTCCATGTTTCCTGTTATGGGAAACAAAATCTCAACCATCTTTGTAATTCAGTCAGGTTTTTTTTTCCTTACTCCTCAACTAGTTCTGCTATTCTGAGGTTTATATCTCAGCCAGCTATCCTTTTTGAGACAGTGGGTTGAAACAAGTTAAGGATGATTCATTGGCCTCTTTAAAATGCCTAAGGGGAGACCATTTGGCTCTGTAGATACTGATCATCATCCACAGACTATGAGAAAGCCTGGAGTAATTAGTTCAAACATACATGTCTAGTGAGATGACTAGAAACCAGGGCAGATTAATCGTAATCTTATTTTCTGGTAGTTGCCAGAAGTCTTAACATCTATATAGCACAATGAATAATTTCAGATAGGGAATGCATTCAGTTAATTTCATCTACGTCTCACTTTTAGTCACAAGCAGTCTTTTACGTTCTACTCATTTAAAAAAAGGGTTAATTTACAAAGTATTCCTTAGCTTCTCTGTATGCAATATAACTTTCCAGTGTACAAAGCTGAGATGTATGGGTTAACTTTCATTGGACACTAAGGTTAAAGTCAGTTTGCGGTACTGAGTTACTGATTTCCTCCAAAACTTCGTCATTTTCTACCAGAACTTGAGACCCTGTGGAGGGCCCATGTTGGAGAAGTCTGTTCCTGAAGGACTGCACCCCATGGAAGGGACCCTTGCTAAAGCAGTTCGTGAAGAACTGCAGCTTGTAGAAAAGATCCCTGTTGGAGAAGTTAATGGAGGACTGCAACACATGGAGGTAAATGGTAGAGCAGATATACACCTGCAGCCCTGGAGGATCCCACACTGGAGGAAGTGGCTGCCCAAAGGAGACTGTGCCCTCATGAAGCCCACACTGGGGCAAGCTCCTGGCAGGATCTGTGGACCTGTGCAGAGAGAAGTCCACAATGGAGCACGTTTGCTGACCGGATTTGTGACTCCATGGGGAACTCACAGTGGAGCAATCTGTTCCTTAGTGACTGCACCCCATGGAAGGGACACTCAAGCAGTTCATGCAGAACTGCAGCCTATGGGAAGGATTCTCACTGAAAAAATTCATGGAGGACTGTCTCCTGTGGCAGAGACCTCATGCTGGAGCAGAAGAGTGTGAGGAGTCTTTCTCCTGAGGAGGAAGGAGCAGCAGAGATAACTTGAGAAGAACTGACCATAATCCCCACTCCCTGTCGCCCTGCACCACTGATGTGGAGGAGATAGAGAAAAACAGGAGTAAAGTTAAGCCCAGGAAGAAGGGAGGGTGTGGGCATAAGCTGTTTTTAAGGTTTGGTTTTATTTCTCATTACCCTACTCTCATTTGATTGGTAATAAATTAAATTAATTTTCCCAGAGTTGAGTCTGTTTTACCCATGATGGTAATTGATCTCTTCATCTTTATCTCAACTCATGAGCATTTTGTTATATTTTCTTTCCCCTGTGCAGTTGAGGAGGGAAGTGGTAAAGTGGTTTTGGTGTATACCTGGCATCCAGCCAGGGGCAACCCACCGCAGTATATTTTATATATATTCCCCTTCCCAGTTCTTACTTTCTCATGATTTTCTATGTTTTATTCACTTTTCCTGCCTGTTTAAATATTAGAGAAACTCTTTCAAATAACTCCACAGGTTGGTTGAGCTCATTTTCACGAAACTGAAGTCTTTCACACCAGCTGAGAATTTGGCCACGTGCCATGCAATTTAATAGAACAATTTTGATTGATGTTTGGTTTAGATCTTGCCCCAGATATTCTCTTGTACATAATTTCTTTATTAGAGAAATCATTTTCACTGGAGTAATAAATTATATTTAGAAATACTATTAAGTAAATGAACTAATGCTGCACAACCTAAAGTAAGAGGTCAAATGTGGCTCTATTTAGCTTGGCAAGTGTCACTGGTTTGGCCGAGGTAAAAACCAATGTCCGGTGATGATAATACCCTCCCCTATCCCACCAGAGATAGGGGAAGGGAGAAAAGAACTCGTGAGACCTCTAAAATGCTTTTTGGAAAACTGAAACAAACTTTAATAACACTACAAACAAATA
>NW_010413838.1:15583-22815 GCF_000710305.1 Buceros rhinoceros silvestris
GGCGGCGAAAGATGGAGTGAGATGGGCAAAAGGTCCTGCCAGTCTCTGTTGCGGAATGAAGCAAAGCAAAAGCAAACAGCTCTCGGGCATGCGGGCAGTCGGGACCTGGCTCGGCGGGGCTCCGATGCGGGGCTCCGATGCGGCGTGCCAAGGCGGCATGGCGGCTTTTCCAGCAAAAAACAGCTCAGTCGGTTTTCAGGCACGGCTCCTCAGTCACAACGAGCGGGGGGCTCTGATTCCCTGCGGCACGTGGTTCCTGGGCTGGTCTCTCGTGGCAGCAGCGCTTTGCTGAGGAAAGCGGGGGCGCGAGGGGTCCGTCCCTGCGGCGCGGCTGTGTCGAAACGCGATGGTGGTGAGTGCGCGGAAAGCGACGGCAGCTCTGGGAGAAACAAGCAAGCAGGCAGGCACGGCACGGCAATGGCACGGCACGCAGGTAGGCAGGCAGGCTCCGCAGTGGCCAAGAGCACGGGAAGCAACTGAGCTCGCAGCACAGCCGCGTGACTTTTAAAGCGACAGTGACGGCAACAGCACGACAGGCGGGTAGGCAGGTAAGCTCCATGGTGGCCAAGAGCATGGGAAGCAACTGAGCTCGCAGCAGTCGCGTGACTTTTAAAGCAACGGTGGTGCGAAAACTTTCAACCAATGAGGATGCTGCTAACGTCACATGGTAGGAATACAAATGCTATAGGATAGTTTAAAGCAAACTTGTCCTAAAAAGGAGATCTTTGCTGACCTACCACACAAGATATATATAAATCTTAAAATGAGATTAGAAAACTTAAATATTTTATGCACAAATAAGCATTTATGTTATACTAAATTGGTTTCATTCATTTTTGAAGGAAAATACACATTTTGTTGCCCAAAATTTTTTGTACAGAATTTATCTCAAGAATCTATTTGACTGTTAATGAAATATTAGTATCGAACTCTTGCGTATTTTAAGTGACTTATGTGATTATTGTTGTCAACTTACTTTATTTCTGAGGGCTGATGCCATGTTACTGTGTTCCCTATTTCCTCTGGCGTTTTGATAAATGTTAAAGGAGTACTGCAGAAAGAAAGTATAATTATTGCTCAGGAAAAAAGAGTGACTATGAAGATGGTCAATATATTCATACTGCACTGTAAGTCAGCATACTTGTGGGTCAAAGATCAACTCAGAGACACACCTCTACTGAATTGCTTTAAAGCAACTATACTTTGTTTCATTTCAGGCTTTTACCAGTTGAAAGACTTGAATACTAGTCACTTTGATTTTTTTAAAATTTCTTATTTATTTTTGGTACTGTTACTGACACTTCCCATGGATAGAGGCAACTTTATTTAAAGTACGTAATGAGCACTTCTAGTCAACTCTAAAAGCGAGAATAACACAAATGTAGAACTTGAAATGACATAAGAAACCACTTACTGTTCAGTCCAATTCTGTATTGGAATGGGATCAGGTTCACTGATGTTGTCTCCGACAAGAGTTTGTCTAACTTGTTATGAAAAGCCTCCAATGAAAGGAATTCTACAGTGTCCCTAAGAACATTGTTCCAGTGCTTTGCAATACCCACATGGCAGTAAAAATCATATTAGAAAAATGTTATCACTGAAAATCGTGTAGAACATGAAAGCTCTTTCAAGGGGCAAAATAACTTTGCCCAGAGGATACTCAATAGTTTCTATAATGTGAAAAGCACACAAACAAACAATCAACCCAAAACAAAACAAAAAACCCCCACCACTCTTATTGAAATGAAAAAAAAAAAGAGTAGAACAAAATGTAACTCATCAGGAGATGTCTTGGCAAGGATAATAATATATGCAAGTGTACTTTATTTAACCAGAAATAGTGAAGTCAAGTTCTTAAAACTAATTTTTCATCTGAAATATCATTCTTACAACTGCAGAGTGCCCCTTAAAAGCAGAGACACTGATTCAGTGTTGAATCAGAGGGAAAAATATTGCCTACTAAATCACTTGTACTATTTCTTGTACCATCTAGCTTTTTCTTGGAAGCTTTCCACTTGAACTGACCTCAACCTTTCTAAGCAGAATGGTTAGAAAGAATGTAAGAGAGTAGAAAGTAGAAATTAGAAAGTAAGAATGGTCAGGATCACAGTAAAAGCCAATGTAAGTAGAGGCCTTGGGGATGTAAATTCACAGAAACTGCAGTAATTAACTGCAATTAACTATTTGCTAATGATTACCAATACTGTATTCTGTTAAAATATTTGGAGATGATTGTGTTATGTCATTTACTTACTGCTGGGAATTTGAGGCAAATTTCGAAATCAACGAAGAACAACTTTCTGTCTTACCTCTTTTTTAGACAGATGTGATACATATAGTTGAAGACAACGACAGATGACTTACTAGCTGGCCTGGAGATTTTTGAACAGATCCAGAAAGACTACGGCAGTGTCTAAAATAAGCAAAACTGAAATTTTGCTGCCTAAATTTACAGATTCCATCCAAACTACCCCAGTTACAGTATCCTCGGGAAATGTTAAATGTTTGGGAAAATGCCCTGAATTTGAAGGTATAAGGTAGATTTCCCCATTGCTTCCATGCCTCTTGTATTTGGAACTGTAAGAGCTCCCAAATTCAACAATGGGTGTTGAAGGCCGTATGAGTGTTTTCTGAAAAGCTTGGGGTTGGAGCCAAATTGTATCAAGTTCAAGTGTTGTATCTGAGCTAGAACTTATGTCAGCTATTTCCCTATTAAATTTGATCGCTATTCATGAGCAGCTAGATATAAATTCTTCTCATTTCTTGCCTTACCTTGGCATTTTCTCTCCAGTTAGGTTCTACTTAAGCGTCCAGATTCCTGGAAAACAATTTACTTGTTGACTCAAATGTTAAGGAAGGTGTCTGTTGTTTAGAGAATGCTGGGAGTTTAACTATAGTACAATTTCTTCTTGACTGGTAGAGATTTCTCGCTTAGTCAGAGCTACTTAGATTCAACTTAGTGGATATCTAAAGTCTATAACTTTGTTGTGCATTGTATGTCGACAGATTTTAAGAGCATGTTTGCAATTCTTTGAATGATTGTCCTGATGTACAATTTTTAGGAACTGTGAAGCCAAAAGCTGGAACTGCCTTCATATGCAACTTTAGCTGATTTAAAAGGAATGAAAGCATCCATAGTTAGTCTCTAATTAAAACTAATTTCATACTCATGAACAACCTGTTTTCCACGTTCTCACTAGTGTGTGAGTGATACAACAATAACCAATCCTAGCAATTATTCCTACTTCTTCTAATATCCATGCAGCTACTTAAATATGAAAATCATCCGTAAGAACCGAATACCAATTAAAGTTGTTACGGGACTCACAAATCTACTTATTTTTCTGAGTTTTTAATGATGGTTTAACATTTGAAATATTGAATCAAACTTTTAAAATAACTTATAGGAGATATCATTGTTTGCTTATTAGTGTCTTTAAACATATTCTTAATTCTAAGATATTGAAAGTAAGTGCTGATCCTGAGGAAAACTATAATTTTTGTTATAATTGTGTTCCAGTATGTTTGAAAGAACATAAACATCCAGAGCATTCTTCACTCTCCTTGACATTACACAGTTCGTATGTCTTTTCAGCACACACAGAAATATAAATAAATATAATGTAAATTTGGATGTATTTTGGCTTCGAATGTTGTTATATTCAAACATGGATTTCTGATCTATCCCACTTTCAGTTCATATATTTGAGATCCCTGTCACTATGAAATCAATCTACTAATGTAATAATAAAATATGGATGAAATTTACTGTATGGCGATAAACGGGATTAAAATTCCCTTCTGAATCAACACAAAGACGGTTTTCAGTTTCACAATATTTTGATAAAAGTACAGATATTTTTTTGTCTATTATATAATGCAGAGGCTGCAGGGGCTACAGAGACTGAAACATATACCAGAAAAATTGAGTCAGATTTTCTAGCTTAAAGATTAGCACCCACACTGAAGCTTTTCAGTACTGGCCTTACTGCACTAGTAGGATTGCTAGACACCTGCAAAGCTGGGGTTTTTTTAGATCTTGAACAGTAAATCTCTGTTCTTTTTTGCTTTTTGAGCAGAGTATGCCCCAGTTCTGACTTTCCCTTCAAGCCTTTTGCTGTTATCCTTTCATGTGTGGAAGTCTGCTGGCTGAGATACTTTAGACTCCAAACTGCTGTAGATACCTCCATGGCTTAACCACACATATTCTTTCCAACAGTTTCCATTTTTGACAGCTCTGTTTTATAATTTGCCTGTTCAGGACCTCGTGGAATAAGACTGAATCTGCTCTTCTATGCCTGCTGACCTAGTCACACTTCATTTAACAACAATAGAGGAATCCAGTGTTACGAAAGCGTGCTGTGTTGCCTGCCTACCATAGCTTTTCTAATGCCAGTAATTGCCTCTCAGGAATCCTGATACACCTTTGGGTTTTGTTTATTTGTTTTAGTTTATTCTAGAGAGATGGAACAAGCTTTCTAGAACAACACACAGATGTCGTAAGATCAAGGCAAAGTTTACAGTATGGCCATGTGTTTTACTAACATTTTTCTCAGATTTTCATCTTTCTCCTACTGATATAATTATTCTATTTACTAATGCTGAGTCCATTAAGGATGAACTGTACTTACGCAAGTGTGACAACATGGTTATGATATTTATGTTTCCCCCTTCTTCACATATGGCAGCTGCATAGGAAAAAATTTTTCACAAGATTAGCCCTATGACATATGACATTTCTCCTCTACTTTTCATCCTACATGACTATGAATATAGTTTTGCCAGCTTTAAACTTAATGAATGCCATTTCATATTTATTATGCATTGACAGTAAAGTTGATTTGTTGAAAAGACTCAACAAAATGAATTTTCGTTCTGAATATCATACTAGAAATGAAGACAATTTCAAAGAAATGAGAAAAGATGCAATTTTCCTTCGATGTCCCAACATTTATATCAGTAAGAGTATTTCTTTTGTTGTTGGACTTTCACAGTCAGTTCTTGAAAATTAAAGTATTCAGTTCATAGTATCCTCTCTTTGTTGTTGAGATATTGTAATTTCAATTTCCATTTTTGTCCTGTCCGTTTAGATCTATTTAGATCTATTTTGTTGAAAAACAAATCATAATATGGTTTGTACAACTTAGCTTATTCATACCTATGCTGGCCATATTTTAAGGAATTCCTATTCCAATTTAAATTGATAATTTTATTTGGACTTCTAATTCTGGATCACATGGATTATTCCCTCTGAGTGTCAAAAATCATCCATTGCTATGGAACTGCAAGTGCACAAGGTTTGTGCCTTCTACACTCCTTTGAAGATTAAATATCTTACAAAGCCTGGAGGAAAACAGCCCAACTCAATGAAATGTCATTGTTTATTTTATTTTCTTTATTAAGACAGGACAACTAAGGTTTAAAGTCTGTAGAAGCCATTCTTTTGTTTCAGAGTATTGTAAAATCTCTTTGATATATTAATATAGTATAAATTATTTGTCTTTACTTTTTTGTTTAAGAACTAGGTGCTTGTACCTTGAACTGTGATTTACGCTGCCGAGGTAATGCACTGAAAGTACTTACATGATCAAAGCAGACAGAACACCTTGTAAAACTTCTAGAAAGAACAATGTAGGAGCAAACCTCTTCCTATCTTGTTATGTAAAGCAGATGCCTCTGCAAGAAACTTTTCTTGAGATTAACACTAAGCAGAAAGCTGAAGACCATGTCAGGATTTAGGACTTTACACCTGACAGGTCATGGTGGAGGGAGGGGTGGAAGACATTTTTGTATCCCTTTCAACCACAAGAACCGTAGAGACTGCATGTCTTGCTCTGTGTCTGATGTAATTTGGATATAATGGATCTCTCCATGGAAGAAAGCAAGGAAGATATTCCTGACATCTTGAGGCTTCTTGTCACCAAAAAAAAAAGGTGCACATTTAGCTTAGGAGAGGACTCACTGAGAAGACCAAATAATGTTGTTCTTTTTTCTCTATCCCTTGCTTGTGGATCCACTATTTTTGAAAGTACCAGAGGACACTTAGCTATTTCCCACTGGCAATATTAGTACATTCAGGTACACGTGCCCACACCATTTTTCTCTCTCATTTTGTATCGTTCCCCTCTCACAAGTACTCATACTTTCATTAGTCTTCACTGGGCTTCGCCCTTATTTTCTCTGATCCACCCATGCCATAGTCATCTTGCCAGAAAAGGAAGAGGAGGGGTTCTACATCAAAAGGAAATGGCACACTTAGCAACAAGAAATGTAAGATTGTATAAAATATCATCTTTCTGTAACATGAGTCTGTATTGACAGCTGTGATCTATCTAGATCAAACCAGCCTCACTCAGAATTAGAATGTCCTTGGTAATCAGTTTCTGAATTAAGACATTCTCCACCTGAAAGATAGGAATATTTAATCACTCATCCTCCTTTCTGTTTATTAGACCAGTTTGTGTATCTGAGGAGTGTTTTAGTCTAGTCTCACCTTTTCAGTTCCTCCAATACATGGTTGAAAGAGTACTGCCAGTCAACATGATCTCGAACATACCTGTCACTTTTCATCACAGAATTTATCATGGCTATAAATTCAGATTCTCTACCTGAGACCTGTCATTGTCAGACACAGCAGAGTTTGTATTAAGTTTTAGAACTTTAGATTATGTTCTGTCTAGGACTCTAAAATGTAGGAGAATTGACCCTTTTAGAATGTGATTGATCTGATAAAATATGGATGTCTAATCTAGGATGAAATTGACTGCTCTCTAAAAGTTGCTCTGCTTCCCATTAACTATAAAAAGAACTGATGTGACCTGTTCGATGTAGATATTTGTCTTGTAAACATTCACATTCAGCCAAATAAATTCACAGTAGTAGAGACTGTCTACATTTGAGACAGGGATTTGGGTTTTGTATTGTTAAATGCTCTTCCTGATCCAGTCAGCAACCAAGGCCACACGGAAATTACTATTCTGAAGATTTACAGAATTTTTACTCTAGATTTTGGATTACCTTGGGAAATGCTTTCATGTCCACCTGGCTGAAAGAGAAGATGAGTGACAGAAAGCTAGATACAGAGTGGTGGGTCTGTATGATAAGCACATGGTACATTTGGCAAAACATAGCAGTAGGGAACTGCCTTGTCACCTGTTTACAGATGTTTACATACCAAAGATCTAGACGTAAGAATTAGGGGAAGCTTAAAAAGGGAAGGAAGATTGGGGGGG
>NW_010413838.1:22917-36144 GCF_000710305.1 Buceros rhinoceros silvestris
GGGGGGGGGAAGGAAAAATGGACACCGGTACCTATCATCTAGGTGAGATATGAAAAGAAAGTGACTGAGTAGTAGAAGCAAACTTCCAAAGAACTTTTTGTCTCATATAAGAGGAGGACAAAGTAATTTCATGTTGTCGTAGTTCTGTCATTCTAAAATGAATTTTGTGACCTAGCACTAAAGCTCAAATTATTAGGTTGGTCTGAGTGATCTACTTGTCCAATATCTTTGTGTCTGTTTTACCTTCCTGCTCTCTAATTTTTGATAACTGTTTCTATGACAAAGATAAAAATTGGCAGAGCTGGAAAGTGTATTAATTTTTGTAGTACTGTAAAAATTTCTTACAGATGCCTAGTTTGCCACCTTCACAGAAAAGCACGGCCATGCTATTGGCAAGAGGTTTTGCATTTTTTTACATTATATGAAAAATGTTCAACTCTCTAAGTATTGGAGAGCTTAATAGCATAAGTGTTGCCAAATGCTACTGGAGAAGGAAGTAGAGCAAATATAATTTTCCACAAGGGTAATGAGACCTGATTAAGAAAGTTGCAAAGCTGTCATTAGCAAGCCAAAAGAAAAATTTCTACATAAATTGATTTAGCGCTGGTGTTCCTACCTGCTGTTGACTCAGTTAGACTATGGTCTTGTCATTGACTTCTGTGCCATAATTTAATTAAAGAAGTTCATTCTTTCTGGATAGCGCCATCCTTGGAGCAACATGCTAATACATCATCGGTTGTTGATGATCACTAATGATGAATCACACTAATATATCATTAGCTCTGTCACACAGGTGGCTTTGCAGATTAATATCATCAGAGTGACAACTTGTGATGATGATGCATTACTCAAAGGAGAATTTTGATAACAATGGGTGTCATATCATCTTACATTCAAATGTTATTTAATTTATCTAAAGCTTAATTAGGATACCTTCAAATAATGTAAGTGACTGAACAAAGTGAATGTATTCCTGGAAAATCTGGACAGACTACACTATAATGTTAAGATAAAAAATGGTCTCAAACCCCAGAGAAACTATAACTATGAAAGTAGTGAAATGCAGGGTTTCGTACAGGTATCGCGTCATTGAAGAAAAAGTGTTAGAACTGTGCCAAAATAGTTCAAAAATACGAAATCAAACTTGACCTAATGATTGAAAATCAAAAGAGGGCAAAACTATATAATATGTTTAAAAAATTGCAGTAATTTGGAATATTTACCATTAAAATTTATTTTAAATTTTATAACTCAAATAGCTGTGATTGTTTGAGGACATTTCAGAAAAATAGAGAAAACTACTTGTTTTCTTAACCTTTTTCCTCTGTTCCTATATATCTTATGGAAGAATGGAATTTTAAATTTTAGTGAAACATTATTTTATGGGTTCATTTTCTATTAGCTTATTTTTCCATGCATCCATCCTTTGATCTTCATCAAGAGGGAATCATTAACTTTCATCTCCCCTGCAAAAATATAGCTTTTCCATGCAAGTGTTAGTTTTTTTGAACTCCATTTTCACAGTACAAAGCATCTGTGGTGCCTCCACATTGTAAATGTTGTGTGCAGTTCTGGTCATCCTCTCTTCAAAGAGGAAGCTAGACAAAGGATGGCAAAAGAAGGTCAGCTTTATGATAACTTCTCTATGGGGAGAAACTTAAGAGGCTAGGATTTGGAACACAATGTTTATAAAGATGTAGACATCTAGAAAGGAAGAAATGTTTGAAAAGCTGTACCAGAAATAAAATTGCACACACACTGTTTTTCCCAAAAGAAAACACATGCAGTAAAATTCTCAAGCATTATGTTTAAAATAAAGAGAAAGAAGCATACTTTTCCTTACAGCACTGTTGAGTCATGGAACTGAACGCTGCAGAATGCTATGGAGACCCAAAGCATAAATGGGTTCACAAAAGATTTAAATTGAAACTGAACTCAGCTTTTGGCCCAGGAATTCTCTAAAAAACAAGAATTTATTCTGTCCATATTTACCTTCGGCCCTTAAATATCTGCTACCTTAATGTTACTCAACAGGTGTGTTAAGGGTCCGGACTTTTGACCAGACCTGGAAGTGGCAGTGTTAAATAGTGTAAGATTTCTAAATGATGAGCCTTTGCCTTACACCGGCACTTCAGGAACCAGGCAACAAGTGCCCAGGATCAAGTCTGACAACAATCAGATTCTGTTTTTCCCACTAAAAAATATCAAGGACACAAATTGTCAGGTGCTCATCTCAGCTTTTGTCTATGCTTTTTTGTTCATTCTACATTATTTAGTTGGCATGATTTCCGTGGTGCATTATGGTATGCTGCTGTATTTATATTGCTTCCCAAACATCCAAGAACAGAAGTTTTATGTCAGCTATTGAAAAAGATTGAATAATTTGCTTTAGACTGAGAAAATAAGAAATATGTGGGTTAATGATTTCTCTGTAACAAAAAGGCCTTTGTGAGTAATTTTTCTTTTAGGTAAATAACAGTATTTTAAAAAATTCGTTAAGTATGTGTAAATTCAACATAAATCAGAGATGATATACAAAATTTCGTTTTCTACGAAAGCTTCATACAGAGGAAAAGCTCTACTACAGTAAAATAAAATGACTGAACATTTGACATCATGGGATTCGTTTTCTCATCTTTCAGTGGCCAAAGATTCAACTTACTTCTCAAACAAGAAATTTTCTTTTCTGCTATTGCCAGCTCTCACGATCTGACACAGAATGTACTTTCTTCCACAGAGAAGGGTCAGAGAGTCACTAGTACAAACCCATGTTCAGATTATGACCCTTGTTCCTTGTTCCAGTGTCCTTCCTGAAGGATTTGTTTGGTCCTGAAAAAAAGTTAAGGTCACTTCCCTCACCTCTTCCCCCTTCCTTACTAAACGCAGTATTTAGTCTGAGTTACATGAGTTTAAGAATAAATACATGAAAGAAACAGCTCCTTGAAATGGTGTCATTTACAGTCATTCTTTTTCATGGAAAATCAAACGTGAAAAGAAGGAACATTGCAGAAGGAGCTGCATAGTGGGGGGTGGGGTTAATAATTCAATGGTTTCGTTTCGTTTTTTGGGGGGGTTCTTACAGAAAATTTAATGCAGTTATTCTGTTATATTGTGCTGTTGTATATAAGAATATGTTAGTGGGTGAAATTTTCTGTATACAAGTCACTATCTTTCAGCAGTGGAATATGTAATCATTCTCTGCTGTAGTGTTACTCCAATACTGTTTTAGATTAATTAATTCCAATATTAAGGAAGAAGATCATGGCTCTACCTCAGAGAAAAATGTTTATTTCCAAATTCAATATATGCAAAAGAATGAACTGGGGAACAAAATACCGATGATATTTAAACTTCCAAATTAGTTTTTCTGTTAAAGTTTCAGTCCTTTGGCAAAGTCACAGTTTGAAACAGCTCATATATAATCCAGAAGTCATTTAAAAGTCTTAATATATAACCAATGTCAATAATGATCATATCTAACAGGAAAAACCTGGAATTGTGATAACTGATAGCAACAATTTTAAAAATCTGGCTTTTTTTAGCATCAGATAACATAATTTAAGAGAAATGAACAGAATTCTAATCTGATGCTTAAAAGCGCACTGATAAAGAAGCTATAGCAGCAGTGAAACACACATCACCAGCCTCATCTCACCTGTATCTCCTGAAGTTTAACCTGATTGTGCCTAATTAATCTAACCTAATTATGTATGTTCTTCAATGAATAACAAGTATTCATTCCAGGAAGCCATTTCTCCTGCCTTAAGACAATTAGTATAATTGATTCTTTGAAGACTGGAATATCTGTTAAGATGGAAAGAAGTAGGCTACCAGTCTAGACAAATAAACTAGCTCCATCATGACTAAAAATGTGTAAAACAGCTCAAGCTGCTGGGGTGGTAATCTGATCCACACTCTTGATACCTAACTCTAGGGGTCTAAAAGCAGGTGTCCATATAGGTGATAAATACCAAAACCCGGGAGATCTTGTTAATATAGAAAATATAACTGAGAGACAAGATGTCTGGCTAAATATAGATGTCTCTTTCTGGAGAGAACTGAGCAGATCTTCAGAATTCCAGTAGGTTCATTGATCAGAGGTTTCCTTTGAAGCTCAGAGCTGGGAACTTAGAGCTCTAGGTTATATGCAAACACCTGTACATAGACACCTATTTAAGCTGTCTGCAATCTGAGTTCAACCTTACTCATGGGGCCAATTCAGTTGCTGAAACACAGGCATCCACTGCTATACATTTTGTAGAAGATTTTATTTTCTAAACTCTAATGACTGCTTAAGATTAGAAAAAGCCTTCATGCTTGAAAGGAAATTTTATTGAGACTCAGTGGACACTTTTTGCATGGCTCTTTTCCAGCCTGTAAAACAGTTTTAAATATTTGCTGTTGACATCTAATATCTTGTTCGACATAGGAAGCCAATAATGGTTAAAAACATGTTTATAGAAGGGTTGCTACTACAATATAGCTCAAAGTCAACAAAAGGCACAAAATAAGGTTGGGCATTTACCGTCTTGCTTTAACAAGAAGATCAAAATCTATTTTAAATCTCTTGCCAAGGTAGTTGATTCTCCTTGCAGAAAGACTGGAAAGGTTACTGAAACAAAACTAGTCTGGGACTCTCAGTGAATTTGATCAAGCAGAGTTCTGTCTACCACTCACAGCTGATAAACAACACATATTGCATGTGGTTCTTAGAGGATGCACATTTCATTAGAGGACACATCTTTCATTGGAGCCATGACTGACATTACCAGCCTCCCTTCTGATTTCCCTGCACCTTGGTCCCAAAGTGTTCCGTGCTCTTTTTGAGTTAAGAAGAGTTTCCATAGCACTGACAGTCAGAATGAAAGCAGATCTTTTTGTAAGATTCCATAAAGGTGTAAAGCATGATCCTCTGCTTTCCTATGGCTTGCATTTGATCCTCTGTGTTAGCAAACAAAAATTCAGAAATATTTAAAGCAATATGTAGAAATGTGAAGCTAAGCCTCTTTCGCTGGGTATTGCAAGAGGGCATTTCCAAAAAAGTATCTAATAGAATGCAGTTTGATTTGGAATATTTTAACCTTCATCATTTCATAGCCTAGCAATGCACATTCTCCTTCATCTATAAGATTGCTGAAAGGAATGAAGTCATCTCTGGTAGGAGGTCATCAACAGAATTCTGTCAAATTTTAGACATCCTCAGTGCAGACTCCTCTATCTGAACAAGGGGTCTTGTTGCCCCTTGTAATTTTGTTAAAGGCAGAGACACTGACAGCGCAGAATTAATTGCACCATAACATACTCCTAAAAACTGCTGAAATATAAAAAAAACCAAAACCACTTTTGTTTTTTTTTCTGTTGAGTGTCTAGTGGTGTACTGACATATCTTAGTGTGCTGGTATACTTTGTGCATAGTGATTTCCCATCCTACAGAAGGCACATTGTTCCAGTTTTTGATTTATTTCTAAAAAATGGAAATTTTTCTAGCTACAACCAACTATGAACACAGTATTCACATCTTGGTGTTCTGATTATAAAATATAGCTCTGAATAGACTTCTGTCCTAGTTAAATGGTGGGAATAGAAGTCCTTTAATAACGCCCTACAACATCCTAAAATTACTAAATTAAACCACATTCCCATTAAATCTTAATGAGAAGGATTGTCTCATTTTTGGATGTAAAACTTACAGTAACTGTTCAAATCACTTTAAACAAATAATCCTTTAACATATAGAAGTTATTCATTGAAGGGGACTAGTTGTTTAGTGTAGCCCAACATGAAATATTTCTCAGTTGGACATTTTTGCTTGTGCTGAAGATAGGGTTTGTGGAACCCTGCTCTAACTGAGACAGTGTTGATTTTTTTTCTAATATTGATTAGAAAGATGATTAAAGATATTTTCAGCAAAGGAAAATGAAAAGAGCACAGACATTAGATTCTTCATAAATCAAGGTTAATCATGCAATGCATTTCAATTAAAAATACAACACATTTTTCAGAGTTTTAAGCTTCACTGTGCAGGGTGGGCTTGCATTAGTTCTTAAGGGTTTTTTTGTTTGTTTCTTTTTGAATTTATTGAGTATGGGGCACTGTACTTCTGAATATATTTCTAATGTGGTTACATTCTTTTTTCTCAATGCTTACTAAATTGATCAGTGGAAATGCCACACAGTTATATTTTAATTTTCCTGTCTGTTTATTTGTTTTAATGGCAAAACACTACTCAGATTAAGTTAGAAGTACTAGGTGTTACCGAAATCACTGTGGTCTTAGATTTTTTGAGATACCTGACACGTAGCTTTTATAGTTGCTATGACTGCATCAGTAATGCACACAGGCATAATTGTTAACTGTCAAGAACACAATGTATTTCTAATCATATTCCATCAATGACATGTGTTCTACATCATTAAATCATTTTGGCTGAAAAACAGAGGCTCAGAACGGAATATAAAGAACCTGTTCTTTCAGTTTCTTTGCATTATTCATAAATACAGTACCTTGTCAGCACTTAGAGTGTAATCAAAACATAAATGATGTACGAATATTTTGTGTTCAAACTGCTTGTAGAATGTTCCTAAGTTACACAATACATTGCATTGTCTTTTTTATAGTCAGTATAAAACTTAAACTATGTGTGTCATAAGTTCTGTAAAAGCAAGACTGTCTACTGTTTCCTTTTTCTTTGATTCAAAAGGATGAGTTGAAATTAAAAAAAAACAACAAAAAAAAAACCCCCAGGAAACCTCTCTCTCTCAAAAAAAAAAAAATCAACAAACTCTTTTTATTCTTTACCATTGTATCTCATTCATACTCATTATGGTGTTGCATGGTATAACTTGATATAATTTTCAAATTAACTCTCCTGAGCACTGTTTTGAGTGTTTCAGAGATAAATAATGTCATGAATAAATACAAAAACGCCATGACAGCGGGGTTTTTGTGCAGCAAAAAAAAAAAAAAAGGATTATGAAACATGTCTGCTGGATTCTAACAGCTTGGAGTCTCTGACTATGTATTGAAAGTTGATGAAAAGAGAAGTCTAGAACCTGGAGAAATTGTTGTAAATGAAAAATAAAACAAGAAATAAACCAAAATTTAACATACTGTAATTCTACATAAAGAAAAAGAAGGAAAAGGGGAATGCAATGGTTTACAATTGAAAATGTGGAAAGATAAGTTAAAAGTAAAGTGGAAAAAAAAGTAAAATTTTAATTGACCCCTTAAACGGGCAGGTTACAGGAAAATATTCTTCCTATTACATTAAGTAACTTTCTTATTACCTGTCTTGTTTTCAGCAACAATATGCCCATTTAATGTATCCTTGTTTCATTTCCTCCCTTAACAGTGAAACATTTTAGCAAAACATCTGATAAGCTTTTGGTGAGAAATACACTTCATTTTTCAGGACAGATACTCAAATTTAAATCAGTTTGCATTCAAAGAAATTGGAATATCCTGCAATACAGTATTCAAAGTATTAGGTCACATCTTTCCAAAATCATAACTTTTGCATTATACTCAGGGAATCACACGTAGGTATATTAAATCCGCACTTGGATTTGTTAGCAATTTTTTCTTTAGTCTTAATTTTCCTTATTATTTCAGCCTAGATGAGACTTGATACTATACAAACAGAACTAAAAGATGCTTCATTGTCTAATATGTTCTTCGACAAAATCCAAGATGAATTTTATCACTTGGTTACACATAGAAAGGTTAATTTGAGGGACTGTTTAAGTCAGCATGTGGTATCATCAAATCTGACTGTTGTTGAGACTTTTTACAGCAGATCAGGGAATAATAAAGAGATACTTTTCAGAAGCATTTGGGAAGCATCTCTCAAGTATGAGAGACAGTTTCTTAAAAAAAATAGTAGTAAGCAATTGAGACTGATAAACTGGAGACTGGGGTCAAGGCAATAACAATGAGTAAGAGCAAATACAAAGGACAAGGCACTAAGAGGATTTAAACAGTTATAGGGAACATGGAGTTTAAAAGGGTTGAGTGATACATCCAAGGAAATGGATTATGAATAAATTTTTTGCTTAGTGTTCTGATTTGCAATGAACAGGGCCAGAAAAAAAGATGTTCTACTAGTCAATAATTAGTACAGTATTCTGTTTAAATGTTTTGATTGAAGTAGAAGCCTTATGTAAGAAACACTATGCAATCTAGATTAGAGACCTCTAACTTTCATAGCATTACAGAATATGGGTCGGAAGGGACTTTGATCATCTAGTCCCACGCCTGTTGTGGGGTTGGGCTTTCAGTTTAAAACCCTTGTCCTGTCAATACAGGCACTGCTATAAAGACTATGCACATCTTTCATGTCTCCTATAAGTAATGGAAGTCTGCAATAAGGTCTTCCCAGTGCCTTCTCGTTTCCAGACTCAACGGTCCCAACTCTCTCAGTGTTTCTTTATAGGAGAGGTGTTCCAGCCACCTGATCATCTTTCTGGCCCTTGTTTGGACCTGCCCTGACAGGTGTGTGCCTTTCCTGCGTTGGGAAACCCAGAGCTGCATGCAGTGGGGTCTCTATTCAGTGGAGTAGAGGGGCAGAAACACCTTCCTCAACCTGCTGGCCACACTTCTGTTTGTGCAGCCCAGAATACAGTTGGCTTTCTTGGCTGCAATAAAAGTGCACTTTGCCAGTTCATGTCTAATTTTTCATCTACCAGTACCTGCAAGTACTTGTCCACAAGGGTGCTCTCAATCCATTTATCCCCCAACCTGTATTGGTACCAGGAGCTGCACTGGCCCAGGTGAAGGACCTTGTACTTGGCCTTGCTGAGCTTCATGAGGTCCACACAGGCCCACTCCTCAAACCTGTCACAATCCCTTCCTTCTAGTGAATCTACTGTACCACTCAGCTTGATGTCATCTGCAAATTTGTGGGTGTGCTCAATCCCACTCTCTACATCATTGATGAACATATTAAGCAGTATTAGTCCTAGAATAGACCCTCGAAGGACACTACTCATTACTGGTTTCCACTTGGACATTGAGCAATTGACTAACTTAATGGTTGCAGCCATCCAGCCAGTTACTTATCTATCTAACTGTCCATCTGTCAAACCCATAACTCTCCAATGTACCAGGAAGAATATTATGGGGAATTTTATCAAAGGCTATACAGAATTCTAAGTAGATAACATCCGTAGCTCTCCTCTTGTCTACTACTGAGTAACTCCATCATAGAAGGCCACTAGATTAGTCAGGTATGATTTGCCCTTGGTGAAGCCATGTTAGCTGTCTCTAATTACCCCCCTGTTTTCTACATGTTTGACATGTCTTCCAGGAGGATCTGCTCCATGATTTAATCGAGCATCAAGGTGAGGTGAGTGCTGAAGGGCTGAAAGCCTTACCTCACTGGGCTGAGTTGAGTGCTGGAGTAGTCCATGAAAGTGCTCCAACCACTATAATAGTAAAAGGCTATTTGGCATCATGATCATTGCCATGTTCTAAAGAAAAGAAGCCAGCTCTACTCTGTCAGGTGCCCATTTTCAGAGAAAGACTACACAGACTGCCTCCCGAGAAGACATAGGTGCCTAACTTCTGCCATTTCTCTGCTTAGCCTGTGAGGAATGATTGCCATCTAAGACAGTAACTCCAAGTTATAATAACTTGTGATTGATTTTCTAAGATCTTATATGAGAAGACTTCAATCACTGCACTAAGGCTAGGTGCCCAAATTCTGTGCTTAACTATGGTATCCAAACTGTGGGTTTCAGCCAAAATTCTAAACACAGTCAACGTACCTAACCGCGTCACTCTTCAATACCATGTAATGAGCTTCACAATTCTCTCTACGTACCCCTGGATTATCTCAGCATTCGTGAAAGTCTAGGAAATATGACACAGGAACTATGGAAAAGCTGTATCTCTCTAGGCTGACACATGGAAGTCAGACAAGATATGTGAAGGCATGTCAAATATTATTAGACACATATGTCTTTGTAACGGAATTGAGTATTGATTCTTTTAAAAGCTTTAGCGATTCTATAGCTATGCTGATCATATGCACTTGTTCCTTTTTAAAATTTTAACCTGCACAATACTAGATGTGTTAGTGGACTGAACCTCCACAGAATACTGACTGCAATTTTCTGGGGAATCTTGCATCTCTGTAATCTCTCTACATGTCTTCTGTCCAACAGGAATGTAGCAGTATAACTTGCCTGGAATCCTTCCTTTAAGTGCAAGTCAGACTGTGATTTTGCCATATCTGCATACATTGTGTGGCATATACCCACGTATATATTTACAGACTTACATACACATGTACTGAAGCTGGCTAAAATCTGTAATTTTCAGAAAAAAGAAATCAACAATTTGATATTTAATAAAAAATAAGAAATATTTGAAAAATCTTTCCTGGGTTACGAGTATTCAGTCTAAAAATTATGTGTTAAAACTTCTGTACAATTAATGACTAATCGCTCAAGACAGAATAGGAAATTTAAGCTAAGAGCACAGAGTCAATGTTTTTCTAAGAGAAACGGATGAGACCTAGAGTTTTCGTCTAACAAACTTAACTTAAAAAGCTGGAGTAAAATAAAACCTGGAACACACAAAGGCTGCCTAAAGAAAACAACCTTCAAATTGTATTTATAAGAGGATCTAAAATGAGTAAGTTATTTCAAATGAGAAAATGCTGAATCTAAAACACATTGTAAGGAGTTTTAAAATATAAATAAAATACCAATATACTTAATTATATGCAATTAAAATGTATATCAACCCCCAAGCAACATTTGCATTAAAAGACTACTTACAGAGAAATAAAAAATGATAATGAATTCTAAAGACTCCAGTGGCATCACTTAGAAACAATCTAGTGAATTTATTAAATTTGACATGGAAGATAAATCTAATTAAATAGGAAAATGCTTATTTTTATTTGAGACCTTCTTTCAGAAGCCATGTATCATTTTGTAGGGCAATTTTCTCTTTAGCATGTTTACAGGGAAAGTACAAATACACTTAGTGGCAATGGCATCAGTTTCACTTAAACAGTGTCAACAAAGACATATTTAGTGTTAGCTAATGAAAGTGGGCTGAATGGTATTGTTCCCACTCTATTAGAAATGCATTAAGGAAGGGCAAAGAATGATGTGCAATATGTAGAAACAGATTCAAAATAGCCCTGGCCCCAGTGGTACCCGTTTTAAGCATATAAATGAAATATAGTAGCATAGGGCATAATTCAAAATTTGTCTCCTGTCTAGAACATAGAAAGAATTTTGAAATCACAATGAATCATAGAATTGTAGAACGCCCCAGATTAGGACCTTCGAAAGATCATCTGGTCACAGTTTTTGTGGGAAGGAGAACCTCACTGAGATTATCTAACACCCTGTCCAATTGCATCTTGACAACATCCATTGGGAGGCACTCTACCATGTCCCTGGGAAGGTTGCTCCAGTGTTTGATTATTCTTAATGTAAAGAATATCTTTCTTATATAGAGATGAAACATATCCCAGAGCAATTTGCACTCATTGCATCTTGTTCTAATGTTAACTTCTTGTGAAGAAAGAGCCTTTGTCTTCTACTGGAATGCTTTGGTGAGGTTTCCTTGAGTATTATTCTCCAGCAAAAAGCTGGGTCTTAACTCCTTCAGTCTTTCTTCATAGGGCAGGTTTTCCACCCCTTCAAGTATCTTCATGGCCTTCCTTTGAATCCTTTGTAGTCTGTCTGTGTCTTTTTTTGAATGGTGGGGCCAAAACTGGACACAGTACTCCAAGTGTGGCCTGACAAGTGCTGAGTAGAGTGGGATGACCACATCTCTGTGTCTGCTAGTGAACTTGATAATAAGCCTTCATTTTTCAGAATGCGAGAAGGCCGAGAAGAGCCTAGGAGACAAAGTTTTTGTGCTTCTATCTGATATGTTAATAGTGGAAAGAAAGAATATAAAAATCAAAGAAACTTGGAAATTTAGAGATTTTATTTTAATAAAATTGTAGGCTTTACCTTTTAATTTACTAATACAGAGAATTAATGCTGTTCTTGTATGTTGAAATATTCAACATTACTTTCTGTGCAAAAAGTCGGTGTTATAGTATCTTTACATCTGGTAAGTGACACAAAATATAGCAGGATGTGCTGTAATTCTCTTGCTGTGTTTTAGAAACAATACAAATAATTGCTCTTGGCAGGAAATTGTTAACCAGTCATTGTCTGAACTGTGCGTCTGTTCCTTAGAATGATTTGTATTTAATAAAATCAAATAAAACTTTCTCAGTTCAGTAGTTCGCCACCTTGTATTTAATATTTAATGATAACAATAAACAAATGCTTGCATTTATACTTCACACCCATGCATAGATAACGTATCTCTGTAGATTTACTCAGGCAGGCATAGGTACCTGGGACTTCTGAAGTATTCTGTATCAAATACTGGTTTTCCTGAACTTTAAAGACTTGTGCATTTGAGTCTTTCAGGGGAAAAATTAGCTCAAATTAGCTTTCAGATTAAATTAATTAAACCACCCTAAATAATTTTGTTAATTTTTTTTTAATAGTAGATTATTTAGGCCACTTGATAAATTAAGATAAATTCAAATCCTTTTGACAGAAGATTATTCGGTTTAAGTAATCTACTCTAAATTCAGAGGCTTGCATTGCATTTGTTTTCCTTAGCCTCCCTATGCAGCACATCCAAAGGCAACATCTAGAGTAAACTGAGGAACTCTTTATAGCATGGATGGGGATAACTGTGGTAGTTTTAATCCAATGATTGAACACAGGCGGTGCTTAGCTATATTTTCTCCTGCAAAATATGAATAAAGTTGATGAAAGTGTATAGTCCATTACAATTTTGGTTACAATAGACTCATTTACTAAGAAATACACTGCTATTGTAAATAAGCAGTAAGTTCAGTCTCATTAAAATTTTAAACGAGAAAAGTACTAAACATTCTGAATTTGTTCCATGTTTGAAGGTCACTGGTCAAAATATTTTAAACTTTCTGTTGCTTAAAATGGTACTTAAAATTTCTACAGATCTCAGATACGTTTAGTGATAGCAGCCATATTGTGAAAACTTCAAATTTCATGTATCACTAAATCTTACTACAATTTCATGAAGGGTTATAAAAAGATCCTTGGAAAAGGCTTGTTTAACAAGAAATAAAATCTGGTTTTCCCCAGTTACTTTAGTAAATCTGGTTAACCACTTATGTTGTTTTCATGTTTGTCCTGGGTTCAACATGGAGGAACC
>NW_010413839.1:0-331 GCF_000710305.1 Buceros rhinoceros silvestris
GGAAGAGGGGGGTGTAGGAGGTGGGGAGCGGGGAGGCAGAGGGGGCTTGGGGACATGGAGGCATTGGAGCTGACCAAGGATCAGGGACAGTGGGGACAGAGGAGCCAGGGGTGGCTGAACTGGGGGAAGGGCATGGGCACCCGAGGGACAGAGAACATGGGGACAGCAATAGGGAGTAGGGGACACAGGGGTCACAGAGCAGAAGAGAGGGGGACGTGGAAGGGGCAGGGCCAGGGTAGATGGGGACAGCAGGGACAAGGGGACAAAAGATGGGGATAGGAACATGGCTGGGGATAGAGGGACGGGGAGGAGACGGGGCAGGGGTGGAGGT
>NW_010413840.1:0-214 GCF_000710305.1 Buceros rhinoceros silvestris
CATTTAAAATAAATAAAAAATGAAAATAGTGCTGATTTGAAGGAAAGCCAGCCCCATCCTGTGCATGGGAGCGCATCGCCAACCCATCCCCGAAGGGCAGAGAGAAAGATGTGCTTAGAACTGCAGCCCTGTGCAACTTCTGCCTTTGATCATATATCTTACATGTGCCCTTTGCTTTCCCTCGTCTGATATTTATTAGGTTTAATTTTACTGG
>NW_010413841.1:0-384 GCF_000710305.1 Buceros rhinoceros silvestris
CACCGGAGGAAGGGGCAGCTCCTTGGCCAGGAGAGTCTTTTGGGCACTTTCCTCGAGCTCCGTCGAGGGCTGCTGGCCCTCGCCCTCTGCTTTGCTCAGGGTGTTGCTGCCCACCACCCTCTCCTCCCCTGGCTTCCTCCAAGCCTCCAGCTTCTCCTCCTCACCCTTCTTAGGAGTCCTCACCTCCGCAGCCCGCTTCCGGGGTGGCTCCCCAGACTTGATCTTCACCGCCTGCATCCCATTCTCCATGTACTTGCTCATGACGATGACAATGCGCCCATTCTTGTTTTTGTTCTTGACAATCTTCATCTTGCCCCCGAGGCCGTTGCTGGTCACTCTGTCCCGTGGGGGAGGCCCAGTACTGCTGGATAGGTTCTTGTCAGC
>NW_010413841.1:574-934 GCF_000710305.1 Buceros rhinoceros silvestris
CGGGGCCCAGCAGGTTTTTGGCTGGGCCGTGAGCCCACTTGTCCGGGTGGGCGACCAGGGGGCCCTTGTTACTGTCCAAGCAAGGCTGGCTCTGGGGCTCCTTGCTGCTGGGCTGGTAATGGGGCTCGTACATCTTGGGGTCTGGCTGGTAGTGGTGGTGCTTCTTGCTGTTCAGCTGGTAGTAATACTTCCCTTTGCTGTGGGACTGGTGCTTCACGCTGCTCTCCTTGCCGTTGGGCTGGTACTGGTGGTGCTTCTTGCTGTTGAGTTCATACTGGTGCTGCTGGCTCTTGCCGGAGGAGACGAGATCCAGCTTTGGCCTGTTGTCCACGACAGGGTCCTGCAGCCCCGTGAGGATGT
>NW_010413842.1:0-414 GCF_000710305.1 Buceros rhinoceros silvestris
GCCCCCTGCTGCCCATGTCACCCCCCTTCTCCTGGGGGGTTCCTCTTCCCCGCAGGCTCCTGCCGCGTGCCGGTGAGCTGGAACGGGCCCTTCAAGCCCTGCAGCAGGGGGTACCCACTGATCATCTTCTCCCACGGCTTGGGCGCCTTTAGGTAGGCTGAGCCTCCTTGCTGAGCCCCTGGGCTCTGGGCTGTGATGGGGACGTGGGTGTCCTGGGTCTGCCGTGGCCCCGCTCGGACCTGCCTTGCAGGGTCTGCTGACCCGCTCCCCACCCCGTCCCCCTGGCAGAACCCTGTACTCCTCGGTCTGCTCAGAGCTGGCATCCTGGGGCTTCGTGGTGGCAGTGCTGGAGCACAGGTGGGTGCCCCCGTCTCCGCTGAATTGGGACGCCCTGGCGGGGCTGGCACGGGCACC
>NW_010413842.1:543-3861 GCF_000710305.1 Buceros rhinoceros silvestris
GGTGCTGCTGGTGCCCCCTGTGACGTGGCTGCCTGCCCTCCCGCTGCTGCAGGGACCATTCTGCCTCTGCAACCTATTTCTACATGGCGGATGCTGGGAGAGAGGAGTGGATCCCTTACCACCGAGTGCCTCCAGGGCAGAAGGAGTTTCACTTCCGAAACAAGCAGGTACCGCGGTGGGGGGCTGACGGTGGGAGGTGTGGAGTCTCTCCTGCAGGCTGAGCTGCTCCCCTAGACTCTTTGTCCCTGCCCTTCCCAAACCACCGTCACGCTGGGGCTGAGCCTTCTGGCAAGCTGAGAAAAATCTGTTCAACCTGTTTATCTCTGTTTCATGGGGTCCCTCTGGCCGGCTCTAGCTGACCCCTGGCAGGAGCCAGGCTGGGCTGTGCCGTGTCCTCAGATACTTAATGTCACCTGCACCCCGGCGAGAAACGGGCTTCCTGCCCAGCCCAGCACCGCGGGCTGGCCAGGCTCCGGACCGGCTGCTGGGTCTGTCACGCTCCGATTTCTGTCTCTCCGGGATTACGCGGACAGCTGCTTACTGGGGAGCAGGAAGGTTTCCTATGGAGGCAGATTCTCCCCTGCTGGTTTCTGCCTGGTTTGGAAGGACACCATTGAGTCAAGATTTGTCCTAGAAAAGCTCTCTAGGAAACGCAGTGGCTGGAGGTGCTTTTGGCAGGCTTCAGGCACCCCTCCAGCCTCTTATTTTTGTGCATACTCTGTCTCATGGCATGTTGCACAAACAAGGGAAACACTTTCCGATAAAGCTAAACCCATGAGCAGGAGTGCTGAGGGTGAAGGAGAAATAAATGGTCAACAGAGGGAACTGGTTGCCAGGTCAGCCTCAGGTACAGCATCTGTGTTAGAGGGAGCAGGGAGGGGTGAGGGAGGTTTTCATCTGAGTTTTTTGTCACGTCGCCTCAGGGGAACCTGGGCTCCCCCTCCCCTGCACACCCCGCTGCTTCCTCCCCGGAGCAGAGGTTTGTGCTGATCTCCAGCTGTCTGGGCTATCAGATTAACTGCGTTAAAAACAAACCAAAAAGGAAACGAGTCCAAAAAATTTACCACCTCCCCACTGTGGTGCAGCCTCTCCCGTGCGGTCATTCAGGGAAAGCCCCCTCAGGCCTGAGCACGGTGGGTTTGGAGGGACAAGCATGGGAGGGTGTTGGGGGGAGGATCTAGCCCCAAACTTGTGGGGTGGAGGAGCTGGGTTAACCGGAGAAGGGGCAACTCTCACTGCCAGGTTCATCAGAGGGCGGAGGAATGTGTGCGAGCGCTCCGACTCTTTGAGGACGTCAGCAGCGGTAAATCTGTCCCGAACGTCCTGCAGCACGACTTCGATCTCTCCGTGCTGAAGGTACCAGGGTCTGTCTGTGCTGCAGGAGCAGCAGGGGATCAGCTGGCTGGTGGGAGGGTCCGGGTGCCCTTGGCTGGCAGGATCAGTCCTTGTTTTTCTCCTTTAATTGGTGCCGTTCTGCAGCGAGGTTTGGGCATGGGCTCCTCGGCCTTCTCCTTTCTCCAGGGCAGCATTGATCTGACCAAAGTCGCTGTCATGGGCCATTCCTTTGGCGGGGTGACAGCAGTGCTGGCCTTGGTGAAAGAGCCCGGCTTCAGGTAAGCCGCAGCAGGGACGAGGAGCTGCAGGAAGCTCCAGGGGCACATGGCTCATCCTGGAGGGAAGGGGAACCGAGCGTGGGTGGCAGCGCTGGGGGTTGTCCGTCCTGCTGCAGCTGTGCGGTGGCTCTCGACGCCTGGATGTTCCCCCTGGAGAACGCGCTGTACCCGGAGGTGCCCAAGCCCGTGCTCTTCATCAACACTGAGAAGTTCCAGACACCAGAGAGCATTGCCAAAATGAAGAGGCTGAGCTCCAGAAACAGCCAGACGAAGATTATAACCATCCTGTGAGTCAAAGGCGGGGGTACCCACCCCCCGGTACCCCCTCAGGAGCACCTTCAAGCTGTGGCCCATCAGGAGGACATCTCCCCACTCGCACTGAAGCAAAGCCCTTCTTTGTCCCAGGGGATCTGTGCACCAGAGCCAGACCGACTTCACCTTCCTCACCGGGAAGCTCATCAACCGCATCTTCAGTGCGAGGGGAACCCTTGACCCCTACAAGGGTCTGGACATCACCAGCCGGGCGGCTCTGGCCTTCCTCCAAAGGCATCTCAGTACGGCACGGGGTAGAGGGCACATTGGCCAGGGGCTCAGGGGGCACAAGAGCTCCCCTGCTTGCAGGGGGCTGCATGGTGGCCACTGCCTCCCTGGGCTTGGGTTTGGTGCTTCCCATCCTGTTGCACAAAGCGAAGGGGTTCAGAGGTTGCTCCCGCTTTACGCCTGGAGCCAGGCTGCTAATTGCTGTAGTAACCCCATCACCATCTCTGCCCCGTGCAGACCTGGAAGAGGAGTTCCATCAGTGGGACAACCTCCTTGAAGGCATCGGAGACGCGGTTGTTCCAGAAGCACCCTTCTGCCGCTCCAACCTGTAGCCTGCTCCGAGGTCGCTGGTGAGAGCCAGGTACCGGGAAAGCAGCAGCTCTGAGTCCAGAGTGAGCCGTGCGGAGCCAGCAAGGGCAGGAGGACCATGGGAGAGCAGGACCTGGGGACCGCGGGATTGGTGGACCTGGGGACCATGCTAGTGGCATGTGGCTGTGATGCTGAAGTGTGCCCAGAGAGTCCTCCCTGCTCGAGCGCTGCCTGCAGTGAGGGCTGAGGGAATAAAATCCCCAGGGACAAAGACCCGAGTCCGAGGTGACACCCTTCTTACAGCCTCTGGTAGGTGGGCATTGATCCCTCGCTGGGCCTGGCTGGGTCTATTGCAGCTGTGGCACAGCTGGCAGGAGCAGGCAGGGGGTCAGGGGTAGCTCAGCCACGGCTAGAGGTGCAGCATCAAGGCTCCAAGCGCAAAGCAAATGAAGATCTTGGCGTTGTCCTGAAAAGCCAGATGGAGTGCTGACCCCACACCTGAAACTGGGGGAAAAAAGAAAGAGGATGGTGTTAAACAAGGGGCTGGCTGGAAGGGAGGTAAGATGGGGACTGGAAGGGAAACAGCCCAGCCTGGTTTTGCAGCATGAAGAGCGATGCCACTGCAAATGGGCACGTGCTGGGGGTTGGGAATAAGGCCCTTTGGAAGCACCTACAGCGTGTTCCTGGGTAAGGCCAGAGGTGTTAGAGCAGGGGATGCTTTTTAAGGAGGCTCTGATCCTCAGCCATCCTGAAGCAGGGCTGAAGCCAGCGGAGCTCCATGGATTTACCCCTCCGGAGACCCTCCCAAGGGTCCTGGCTCGCTCCACAGTGGGAGGGGCCGGGCGGGCGGCACGCG
>NW_010413842.1:4048-4655 GCF_000710305.1 Buceros rhinoceros silvestris
CAGGGAACATCCCGGCTCCTGCCACACCATCTGCTTCTGCATTGTCCCTGCTGCCACCGGCACGGTGTTCCTGCTGGGGGGGCAGCAGTGGCAGCCCTGGCTTTGCTGCACCTCCTGCCCTCGCAAAGAGAAGCTGCAGACGACAGCACCCAGGGCTGCACGGGGACAGGATTTCATGGGGAGCCAAGGCTGGAGGGGGGCGGGTTGGGTGGCACATGCTATTCCTCACCACTGACAGCGGGTGACATGGGTGCCAGCAAAGCCCTTCTCCAGGGGAAGAAAGGGGAATGGAAAAGCAGCATCTCCCTCCTCCAGTGCCAGAGTTGTGTCACTGTGATGGCCACGTCTGCCTCACTGGTAGCCCCCGGCCCCTCTTAGTCGAAGGGGAGCCCTGTGGCTGAGGGTGCCCAGGGAAGGCGCAGCACTGTGCAGCAGCACAGAGGGCATTTTTCAACGTCTCCTCTGCTTTCCCGTGACACAAAGGACTGACATGAGCAGGACCACAAGGCCCCCGGTGCTTCCAGATTATTTTTTTTTAATTGTTTTACTCCTAAATCACCATTTCTAGCCCTGGGCACAGGCTGGGGTGTGACAACTGGGGGAGCCG
>NW_010413842.1:4868-5216 GCF_000710305.1 Buceros rhinoceros silvestris
AGCCAGCGGGGACAGACAGAGCCCGTCAAGTTCTGTTTTAACAGTGAGGGACAGTGACTGGTGCAGAAATCAAATCCCATTTTCCTCCCCGAATTAGCGCGGCCGGGGATCTGCGCTGGCAGCTATGGGGGAGCAGCCCGCTCGTGGCTCTGGCATGGTGCAGCTGAGGGAGGCTATAAATTCTGCAAGACTCTTATGTAAAGGCTTTCGAGAAGGAGGTGGCAGAAACCGACTGCGCTCAGAGGGTGACTCTGGAATTCGTTAACCCTTCGGTTCACAGCAAGGCGCTTATCCCCGTGGGGCTGGGGGAGCGGGAAAGCGGGCAGGTGTCCTTCTGCCTGGCCCCGC
>NW_010413842.1:5363-6324 GCF_000710305.1 Buceros rhinoceros silvestris
GCCCCGCATCCCTTTGCTCCCCAAGACAGCGCCGGCCTCTGCGCCTGGGACCACGATCCCAATGGTCTCTGTCCCTCTGTGGGAAAACCCTGCCAGGAGAAAGAGCAGAGGTCACAAAGCCCCATGGCCACTTGGGCAGGGCAGACCCCCTCTGTCCGCCACTGGCTCGTCTCTGCTCTCAGCAAAAAACCCCTGCGAGGAGAAAGAGCAGAGGTCACAAAGCCCCATGGCCACTTGGGCAGGGCAGACCCCCTCGTGCCGCCACTGGCTCGTCTCTGCTCTCAGCAGAATGTGGTGGTGCAGGAGCTCTCTCTGAGCATTCTCCTACTTCACCAACTCGCTGCAGCTGCTTTAAAATCCAGCCCGGAGCCATCTCTTCAGTAAGGCTGCTCTTGCCAGCAGCACTTTCCCCCAGATCCCTGTTACGTGCTCAAGGCTGGAGGCAGCGTGCATGAAAGCTGCAGCACAAATCCCCGGCACAGCACCTGAGGAAGGGGTTTTCCCCATGTCCTAGCTTGCTCGGATTGGTTTTCTGGGGATGAGAGGTCAGAAAGAAAGACACAAAGAGGCTGGGACAGCTCTGCCAGAGCCAGCATTCCCCAGGCCAGCCATGGGCAGGGACAGAGCATCGGTCCCTGCCACTCGCCTGGGCCAGCAGGTGCTCCAGGGGTGCACCCAGGTGGGTGGCCACAGTGTTGGGGTGTCCCAGACTGTCCCAGGCTTGCCTGTGCCACGCTGGAAGGTTTTCTGGCAGGGTTAGCCTGGTCCAGGATCTGCCAAAGCACCCACTGGCACCAGCTCTGGGTTGTTTGGGTTTGAATGTGAACGGTCTGCGGTTTATATCCACGAATCCCCCATGTTTTATCCACAGCGAGATTTTGCTTCTCAGGGATGTGGGAAGGAAACACCGACTCTGTTACACCGGGGGGGCGGCACCAAGGGCACCCTCATCAGAGTTGAC
>NW_010413842.1:6412-6890 GCF_000710305.1 Buceros rhinoceros silvestris
AGAGAAACCCCCGACTCTGTTACACCGGGGGGTCGGCACCCAGGGCACCCTCCTGCGAGTTGGCAGCCCGGCCGTCCCTGCCCGGGAGGGTTGTGTGTTGGAGAGGGTTCGCTTCCATCCCAGCATGTCAGCATGTCTGAGCTGCTTTAATATTCACACCGGTTGCTTTAAAAATAAAAAAAGCCGCTGCCCATTGACATTCCCCTCACAGCTGTGCTGGCAGCACGGCCGGGCTGTGAATGGACGCATTCCTCGTACCCACGGCTTATCTCCGCAGAGCAACCGCCGCTCTCCCACCGCCTGCGCCTTCAAACCTTTCCACTCTCCGGGCTGAAATCCAGCGGTGTCAGCACAGACCCAGCTCCGAGCTCTTAGAACCTTTGAGCTGAGAGTTTTCTCCTCATCCTCGCCACCCCCAGCTCATCCTGCCCGTGGCTTCCTCCCTCCTGGGAAGCCCCTTCCAGCGGCAGACACACCC
>NW_010413842.1:6915-9908 GCF_000710305.1 Buceros rhinoceros silvestris
CTCTCCCCCCTCGCCCCCCCCAGCTCACCCTGCCCGTGGCTCCCTCCCTCCTGGGAAGCCCCTTCCAGCGGCAGATCCCTCCCCATCCCACCTCCAGCCTGCTGCCGTGTTTGCTGCTGCCTCGAAAAAAAACTCATTTGCTGAATTGAAGCTTTCTTGTCGATTTAATTAATGCAAATTGAGACATGTGTTCAAACCTTCCTGTAATTACTGTAACACTCTTGTGGGGTTGTTGGGTTTTTTTCTTGTATTTTTAAAGGAAAATAGCGAGGCCTGGATTCACAACAGCTCATAAAGGTCCAGGGCTCTGCAAGCTGAGCCCAGTGAGAACCAGACAAGCTCTGGTAGAGGAGCTCGGTGTCCAGCCTGCGAATACCAGCCCTGCTGACCTGTGCGGACAGAGGGCTGACCCTGCTCCTAACCCAAACCCAGGCAGCTCTCTCTTGAGCAGAGCTCCTTAGATTCCTTTGATCGGTGAGTATGTGCTTGGTTTAATGTTCATTTTTCTATCGGCAACCCAAAACCTTCCTCTGGGTGAAGTTCCGAAGGAAAATCGAGTTTCTTAATCTGTGAAGCGAATGGTTCCCATCTCTGCCAGGCTGCCTCGAGCTGGAAACCCTGGACACCCACAGTCACGAGGGATTCAGCTTGACTTTGTCACCTTCCCAGGCAGCAGTTCCTCCCGTGCTGGGTTGCAGGGCAGGAGCAGGGCTCTGCTGGGCGACCAGGCCCTGGCACCCAGCACCGAGCACGTGCTTGCCACCTTCAAGGTGTGATGCTGCAGGGCTGGGCTGCGGACACGGTGCTTGCCGAGTTCCTCAGCCTTTGAAATGCAGTGCCCTGGGCTGAGAGGGCTCCTGTTCCCCCAGCCAGCAGCATCAAGGGTTCTCGGAGGGCACAGCTGGTTTTTCAACAGTTTTCATGCTGCAACAAAAGCCCCGCTTAGGCTGGAGCGGTCTCTTGCTGACCCTAGAGCTAAATAAACGGGAGAAAAGGACTGAGAAGGGAAACTGAGGTGCTGGAGGACAGAGCTGTGTGAGTTCTCTCTCTCTTCCAGGCCAACCTGGAAAAGCCCTTGAAATAGATTTGAAGGATTTTTTTATTTCCCCTGTTTAGGAGGGACAGGCTGAGCTCAGTCCCGCGGATGCCAGCTTGTGGTGGTGCGGCAGGGTGAGGGGCTGCATGTGGCGGGAACCCCAAACGTCCCACAACCTCGAGTTTAACCCTTTGGCTTTGGTCTGCAGGGGCATGGGGAGGCGCTGAGCCTGTCAGCACCACTCCCCGGGGTGATACAGCAGCACCAAACCCCCCAATGCAGCTGCTGCCTTTGTCTGCTTGCGTCCATAGCGGCTCTCTGATGTCACGCGAGGTCTGGGTTGGGGTTTTGGGGTGTTTTAGTTAAAACGAAGCCCTTGTGTTGGCAGACGCAACGTAGAGGTGTGTGTCCAGGTGTGGGTTTTAGCAAAGGGCAGCAGTTTGCTGGTTTAGTGCAGAAAAGGCAGAGCTGTGGTTTCCCTCCAGAAGGGCCAGCTCTGTTCACCCGGCTGCCGTGGAGGTGTCCGGGCTTTTTTCCTTTAATATAGAGATACCGATCTACTGTGAACTCAGATTCTGGGGAAAAGGGATCAAACGTCTCTGAGTGGATGGTGAGTGCCGGTATCGTTCCACACCGGTGTTGCTGAGCGATGACAGGCAGCGGGATGGAGCGGGAATTAACCCGTTTGGATGCAGAATTGCCGGTGGGGATGGCAGGGAGCTGTTTGTCCTGAGAGGATTTAAAGGGTGAAGGCGTGGATCTGGACCTCCTCATCAGGCTGAAGTCAAAAGGTGCCATAAAAAAACCCCAGACTTGTTTCCTTGACTCACAGATCCCGTGGGAAGAGGCATTTTGTTCTGCCCGCGGTGTCTGACTGATCTTGTCTGGTGACATCACCTCTAGATACTGCCTCGGAAAACGAGCCGCAGCCGTTGCACCGGGGAGATCAGGATCTGCGTTACTCCAGTGCGGGGCTGGATGCAAGGAGGAGACAAATCAACATCCTGCCTCACGATCGGCGTTCAACCTTGTGTTGCCCGTCCGAAGGCAGCGGGCACTTGCAAATCCACCTGCTCTGCAGTTCTCTGAAAAATAAGTAAAACCCTTTTCCTTTTGCTGCGCACCAGTTTCGGCGAGTGGCCCGGGAGCTCCGCAGCGAGCGTGACTTCCACCGGTGCTCTTAGTGGGAACAGGCTCGTCTGGGGCTGTCACAGGCTCGTGCACCTTGTTCGTTTGACATTGGGGAAGTCATATTCCTTTAAGAGGATTTCCATCCTCGGACTCCTCCCATTGTGACACTTCCAAGCTACATTTTGTCTTGAAAGGGTGGGAGTATTTTTAACTGTATCAGGCCAGGGAAGTATTAATAGCACAATAGGCTTGCTGAGCTGAGTCCATGTTTTAAATTCAAGGAACTAATTAGGAACTGGGGAATAATTAGCGCATTACCCAGCTTTTCCTCTCCCCCACTTCGTTTTCACGAGCCAAAGCAAATGTCTTTACTGGAATCTTCTCTGGCTGTTGAATATTTTATGGCTTCCCGATGCATTGCTATTCCAGGTGGCTGTCAAACCCACGCTGCCTCCTTTGCTCCATCCCAGCTGAACCGGCTGATTCTGACACTTTGGAAATCTAATTAGCGCGTCTCCTGTGAGCTCACATGCAAAAATCCCACCCCGCCGCCCTTCCTTCGCGCTCCTCTCCCAGCCTCCTGTGATCACGGCTCTGCGCAGCGCAGTTATTTTTGAACCCTCGGCAACGAGTTGTTTACGGGCTGCCTGGAATAGCAAAGCTCTCGGTGCTCCATATGGGAAATGCAAATCTGTGGACACGGGTTGCAAGCAGAACGGGGAAAAGCGACGAGGATGCAGAGGAATGGGGCGAGGCTCCCAGCTCCGATGGGAGTGATGGGAGGGGGGGGAAGCGGCTCGAGGAGATCCCCGGGGCGGGGTTTTTT
>NW_010413842.1:9997-14397 GCF_000710305.1 Buceros rhinoceros silvestris
CGAGGAGATCCTCGGGGCAGGTTTTCTTGCGTGGTTCTGGATGTGGTGGAGGTGGGAGCCAGCAGCCGCATAGGTGTGTGTCCCAGGAGAGCGGAGCTGAGCATTAGTGTCTTGGAGGATCTGCTGGTACCGTGGAGGAAACACCCAGCTCTGAAATGGTACCTGCTGTGGGGAGCGGCAGTGACAGCTCTCCCTGGTGTGAAGTCTCTGGTCTCTAATAATAGTTGGGCTTGTGCTAAAGCTTCTTCCTCACTCTCGCCTCTCCCCAGCCATCTGTTTCCAAGAAACTTGTGGAATTCATGGCGCTGAGCTCCTATCCATATTTATCGGAGGGGCAGAGAAGGCTCACAGAGCTGAAAGCTGGGAGAGGAGACACAGGAGTAGTCTGAGTATGTAAAACCTCATTTTCAGAGGAAAAAAAGAACAAAAGCCATACCAGGAGCTGTGTCAGCAGGCTGGGGAGGGAGCTCCGCTGCTCCTTTGCCCGGGCTGGATGGGAGGCAGAAGAGCGAGCAGACCTTGTCCAGCACCCTGGGTGCAGCCGGGATGCAGGTGCCCACGGGTGGGTATCGCAGCCACCGCCATTCCCGCAGGGCCTGTCACCATCGCGGTGCGAGGACAGCAGGGAGATTGTGAGGCCTTCGTCTTTAGTTCTTCAGGAGCTAAACCGATGTTCCTGTGCTAGAGCCCTGCCAGCCCTCGCCCTGGCACTGGGTTTCCTGATGTGCCGCCCTGTGGTGGCGCAGGAAGAGGGGACTGTGCCATTTCAGGGTGACACTGCCCCCAGAGCAGAGCAATTCATTGGTGGTGTCGTCTGTCCCGCTGCAGGTGCAGTCGCCATCGGTGGGAGAGCTTTCACTTGCCTCTGTTTACGGAGGAACGAAGCGACTTCGAGCAAATTTCTCGAATAACCAAACTAGCAAGGGAAGCCCTGTCTGACTCAAAACAAATCAAATCATTTCCAGCAGCACATGCAGATTTGCAAGTGTCAGTTTGTTCCACGGGGAATGTTTTCTCCACGATGTTTTTCAGCATAAATGTAGGCTCAGCCTGACACCTCCAGTGAACAAATATCAATCACCTGAAACATTTCTTGCCTCTGGAGGAGGTTTCACTGTGAGGGAGAAACTCGCCGAAAGTCTGGTTTGACTCCTCAGGCCCGTGGTCTCCTCAGCTGCGTTTTGGATTAAAACCTGTTTTGATCTGAAGGTCAGTGAGACCTTTGCAGGCACTAATTTTCCTCACGAGGCCTTTGCCGGGCAGCAGCAGCACATCGGAACGGGCAGCGCGGAGAAAAATCAGCAGAAGGTTAATACAAAGACTGAGAAACACGGACAGAAGGAACAAGTTTATTTTAAATTATTGTCTTCTCTAGCAGGTTATATGTTAAATCACTTAAACTGATGGACTCGGGTCAAACAGTGTCGTGGATTTCTGGTTTTCTAAGGAACTTTGCTAATGCAGTGACTGATACCAGCCTCAGCAAACGTTACTCACCAGCCTGCTCCAAAACATCCTCCAATTAACAAATACACCGTCAGGCCACGAGCGCTCGGGGGTGGCAGTTAAATACTCAGAAAGCACATTTTCTTAGTGGAGATTAAATATTTTTGCAAGTTAAAAGAGCTGCCGTGGGCTGAGTTGTCACCTAATTGTGTCAGTCTCTTTGAGGGGTATTTTGATAAGCACAGCAGAGGAGACGCTTTCATCTCGCTGCTAAATCTGGTCATGCCCCGTCCCGAATTCACACGTACAAGGCGTCTTCCCGAGGAGACCCGGACTCCTCCGTTTCGCCAAGAGCAGAGGGTGTCGAACCGTGTCCGAGGGACAGGGACACAAGGGCCACCATCCGCAGCGGGTGCAGTACCAGCCACTCAGGGGTGTCACAACTGACCCCGAGAGCAGGTCACGCTCCTCACTCTGTCCCTTTTACTCTGGGAGTATCTGCTGCAGGTCCTGCCGCCGCCCTTGGGGCACCTCAAGGTGCACAAATCCATCTG
This sequence comes from Buceros rhinoceros silvestris, assembly GCF_000710305.1. Taxonomy (NCBI): domain Eukaryota; kingdom Metazoa; phylum Chordata; class Aves; order Bucerotiformes; family Bucerotidae; genus Buceros; species Buceros rhinoceros. The sequence goes on from NW_010413842.1 coordinate 11,998, forward strand.
GCCAGTGTGGTTAGGTTGGGCTCGAAACGGCACCTTCCCCCTCGACCCCCGTTTTGGGGCGGAGTGACATGTTGAGGGGAATTTCTCATACTGCTGCTCGCTCTTTTTTTGGAAAAACTGGAATTATAGCAAAAAGCTTTCGGTGGTGGAAAGGAATCCAGCAGGCAATACCTACGGCAGCCAAACGCTGCTCAGCTGGGGGAGAGACGAGTCTGTTTTGAGTCACAGTGAATGTGTCGATAAACACAAATCAAACGCAAATTAAATAACAGCTTTTCATATTCTCCATTCTCCTTGAGATCAGACAAAAATAAACGCCACACCAACAAACGGGCTTTATGAAATGATCCAAAAATAACACCACTCTTGCAACGAGGCCACAAGTGAGATGGTCTTGATGCCTTTCCAGCTGCTGAGAGCCGCCATCCCGCTTTCTATCGCAATAACACTCAGAGATTTGGGATTAAACGGAAGCCAGTTGTGGCAGGTGCTGGGAAGGGGCAGCTAAAGAGCCTCCACCAAAAGGACACGGCGTGGACAACACCAGCGCCCAGAAGAGATCCCCACTCTGATCCCAGCTCAGTGCCTCTCCTCAGCGTGTTGCCTCTCACACAGGAGGGTTCTTACCTGAAGGAAATTTGGCTTTGAGGCCGATCTGCAAAGGAAAGACACATTCAGGGCACTTTTTTTTTTTTCCGTGTGAGAAGCCCAGGAAAGAAAATGGGATGCTCTGCAAACAGCCCCTGCATGACTTGTGGTGTTATCTCTGCCTGTGTCCCGCCTTCAACTGATACCTCATCAGCGTCTCTCTGGGGCGAAGCGCTGACTGCAGGTACCCAGGTACCACCCCGAGAGCCCCCAGCCCAGGAAGCCTTGTTTCCCCCAGGAAATCCAGCGTTATCCCGGGATAAGCTCATTGCTTTTACTAAAAAGCATCCAACACGCTGTTGATCTACACAGATGACAATTAATAAATGATAAAGGAAAACACAGGCTGACGCCGCGGTCTCGTGGCTGCTTTGTCTTCCAGCAGCATTTTGATGCGAGCACGCAAGATGCTGCATTTCAAATGGTGTGATGTAGGGGAGACCTGCAGAGGCAGCGCTGGTGTGGAGCTGGGAAACCCGCGACCTCGCCAGGCGTGACCCCAAAGGGCCAGGCAGCCAAAGCGGCCTGAATCAGAAAGCCTGCAAAAAGGTTCTGCGGTGCTGCTGGAAAAGGCTCTTCCCATGCCCAGCGAGCCGCTCCGGCAGCAACCTCTCCCGATTCCAGCAGCTCGGAGCCTGGATGTGGTTTCCATGGAAATAGACGTCAGATCGGCAAAAAAACAGGGCAAGTGTTTAAAATAATCTCTGTTTTGAAAGCTTGGTGCATTTCTGTCACAATATTAACCTGCCTCAAGGTAGGACGGGGTCGTCTCTTGTGCAAAATCCTTGGTTTGAAGAGTGGGTCCCCTCAGAAAAGTCCTTTCGGTGGTGGTCAGGGCGCGGAGACCGCTGGGCCGGGCTGACGCTGCAGCGGCAGATTTGGGCTGTCCTCGGCCATCTGCCCTTTGTGCCTGTTGACACTTGGAGCGACTCAAGGGAGTGTAACCTGGGACGTACCACGGGAGCCAGGCGGGGCCGTTCATACAGAACACACAGCTGGTTTGTTTAAAGCACCTTTGGGAGCGAACCCCATGTCAACGCTGGCAGCAGCGTTATCGTGGGAGCTGCTGGACACGGACGGGTCGTCTTTGCTCGGCTGTCACGTGCCTGCACGATGGCTGTTCTGGAAGTGCTTCGATTTGCTGGTGTCACCCCAAAGGAGAGGGTGGCCATGTGGCTGTCCCCCAAAACGCACTGCCAGGGGCTGCGGGGCCAAAGCTTCTCAGACCCATAGATGCTCTTTGGGGTTGTCCTGTGGTGGCTGTGACCCTGAGGTGACCAAAGGAACACGGTGGTTCTCTTGAGGATGACCAAGAGCCCTGGGGTTGTCATGGCCCTGAGATAACTGACTGGCCCAGAGGTGACCATGGTCCTGAGGAAGTGACCATGGCTCTGAGGTGACCATGGTCTTGAGGTGGCCATGGCCATGAGATAAGTTGCCATAGCCTTGAGGTGGCAGTAGTCCTGAGGTGACCGAAAGCCCTGAGGTGAGGTGACCATGGGTCAAAGGCAACTATGATCTTGAGGTAGGTGGCCACGGCCATGACCCTAAGGTGACCATGGCCCCGCGGTGACCATGGCCCCGCGGTGACCATGGCCATGGGGTGACTGTGGCCCTGAGGTTAAGTGCCATGGACTTGAGGGGATGGTAGTCTGGAGCTGCCCAAAAGCACTGACGTAAGTAACAATAGTCCTGAGGTGACCCTGAAGTCAGCAGCCAGCCCCGAGGGGACCACCCAAACCGCGGTGTCCC